>NW_027445674.1:0-270588 GCF_035582795.1 Mycteria americana
AGATGGTTTTCACTGTCCCTTGGAACTGCATTCGCTGCCACACAGACATTCGCGCTCTGCTAAAGCATTGCTTCCTAATGGGGCAACACTCTGTATCTCTCTCTGGCAGAGCCCGGCTGCCAAATTGGAAACGTCCAGACATTGCGCCCACAGGAAAGCTGCCAGCACTGAAAGCTCTAGCTGGTTTTCACTGTCCCTTGGAACTGCATTCGCTGCCACACAGACATTCGCGCTCTGCTAAAGCATTGCTTCCTAATGGGGCAACACTCTGTATCTCTCTCTGGCAGAGCCCGGCTGCCAAATTGGAAACGTCCAGAGATTGCGCCCACAGGAAAGCTGCCAGCACTGAAAGCTCTAGCTGGTTTTCACTGTCCCTTGGAACTGCATTCGCTGCCACACAGACATTCGCGCTCTGCTAAAGCATTGCTTCGTAATGGGGCAACACTCTGTATCTCTCTCTGGCAGAGCCCGGCTGCCAAATTGGAAACGTCCAGACATTGCGCCCACAGGAAAGCTGCCAGCACTGAAAGCTCTAGCTGGTTTTCACTGTCCCTTGGAACTGCATTCGCTGCCACACAGACATTCGCGCTCTTCTAAAGCATTGCTTCGTAATGGGGCAACACTCTGTATCTCTCTCTGGCAGAGCCCGGCTGCCAAATTGGAAACGTCCAGACATTGTGCCCACAGGAAAGCTGCCAGCACTGAAAGCTCTAGCTGGTTTTCACTGTCCCTTGGAACTGCATTCGCTGCCACACAGACATTCGCGCTCTGCTAAAGCATTGCTTCGTAATGGGGCAACACTCTGTATCTCTCTCTGGCAGAGCCCGGCTGCCAAATTGGAAACGTCCAGAGATTGCGCCCACAGGAAAGCTGCCAGCACTGAAAGCTCTAGCTGGTTTTCACTGTCCCTTGGAACTGCATTCGCTGCCACACAGACATTCGAGCTCTGCTAAAGCATTGCTTCCTAATGGGGCAACACTCTGTATCTCTGGCAGAGCCCGGCTGCCAAATTGGAAACGTCCAGAGATTGCGCCCACAGGAAAGCTACCAGCACTGAAAGCTCTAGCTGGTTTTCACTGTCCCTTGGAACTGCATTCGCTGCCACACAGACATTCACGCTCTGCTAAAGCATTGCTTCGTAATGGGGCAACACTCTGTATCTCTCTCTGGCAGAGCCCGGCTGCCAAATTGGAAACGTCCAGAGATTGCGCCCACAGGAAAGCTGCCAGCACTGAAAGCTCTAGCTGGTTTTCACTGTCCCTTGGAACTGCATTCGCTGCCACACAGACATTCGCGCTCTGCTAAAGCATTGCTTCGTAATGGGGCAACACTCTGTATCTCTCTCTGGCAGAGCCCGGCTGCCAAATTGGAAACGTCCAGACATTGTGCCCACAGGAAAGCTGCCAGCACTGAAAGCTCTAGCTGGTTTTCACTGTCCCTTGGAACTGCATTCGCTGCCACACAGACATTCGCGCTCTGCTAAAGCATTGCTTCGTAATGGGGCAACACTCTGTATCTCTGGCAGAGCCCGGCTGCCAAATTGGAAACGTCCAGAGATTGCGCCCACAGGAAAGCTGCCAGCACTGAAAGCTCTAGCTGGTTTTCACTGTCCCTTGGAACTGCATTCGCTGCCACACAGACATTCGCGCTCTGCTAAAGCTTTGCTTCCTAATGGGGCAACACTCTGTATCTCTCTCTGGCAGAGCCCGGCTGCCAAATTGGAAACGTCCAGAGATTGCGCCCACAGGAAAGCTGCCAGCACTGAAAGCTCTAGCTGGTTTTCACTGTCCCTTGGAACTGCATTCGCTGCCACACAGACATTCGCGCTCTGCTAAAGCATTGCTTCCTAATGGGGCAACACTCTGTATCTCTCTCTGGCAGAGCCCGGCTGCCAAATTGGAAACGTCCAGACATTGCGCCCACAGGAAAGCTGCCAGCACTGAAAGCTCTAGCTGGTTTTCACTGTCCCTTGGAACTGCATTCGCTGCCACACAGACATTCGCGCTCTGCTAAAGCATTGCTTCGTAATGGGGCAACACTCTGTATCTCTCTCTGGCAGAGCCCGGCTGCCAAATTGGAAGCGTCCAGAGATTGCGCCCACAGGAAAGATGCCAGCACTGAAAGCTCTAGCTGGTTTTCACTGTCCCTTGGAACTGCATTCGCTGCCACACAGACATTCGCGCTCTGCTAAAGCATTGCTTCGTAATGGGGCAACACTCTGTATCTCTCTCTGGCAGAGCCCGGCTGCCAAATTGGAAACGTCCAGAGATTGCGCCCACAGGAAAGCTGCCAGCACTGAAAGCTCTAGCTGGTTTTCACTGTCCCTTGGAACTGCATTCGCTGCCACACAGACATTCGCGCTCTGCTAAAGCATTGCTTCCTAATGGGGCAACACTCTGTATCTCTGGCAGAGCCCGGCTGCCAAATTGGAAACGTCCAGAGATTGCGCCCACAGGAAAGCTGCCAGCACTGAAAGCTCTAGCTGGTTTTCACTGTCCCTTGGAACTGCATTCGCTGCCACACAGACATTCGCGCTCTGCTAAAGCATTGCTTCCTAATGGGGCAACACTCTGTATCTCTCTCTGGCAGAGCCCGGCTGCCAAATTGGAAACGTCCAGACATTGCGCCCACAGGAAAGCTGCCAGCACTGAAAGCTCTAGCTGGTTTTCACTGTCCCTTGGAACTGCATTCGCTGCCACACAGACATTCGCGCTCTGCTAAAGCAGTGCTTCGTAATGGGGCAACACTCTGCATCTCTCTCTGGCAGAGCCCGGCTGCCAAATTGGAAACGTCCAGAGATTGCGCCCACAGGAAAGCTGCCAGCACTGAAAGCTCTAGCTGGTTTTCACTGTCCCTTGGAACTGCATTCGCTGCCACACAGACATTCGCGCTCTGCTAAAGCATTGCTTCCTAATGGGGCAACACTCTGTATCTCTCTCTGGCAGAGCCCGGCTGCCAAATTGGAAACGTCCAGAGATTGCGCCCACAGGAAAGCTGCCAGCACTGAAAGCTCTAGCTGGTTTTCACTGTCCCTTGGAACTGCATTCGCTGCCACACAGACATTCGCGCTCTGCTAAAGCATTGCTTCCTAATGGGGCAACACTCTGTATCTCTCTCTGGCAGAGCCCGGCTGCCAAATTGGAAACGTCCAGAGATTGCGCCCACAGGAAAGCTGCCAGCACTGAAAGCTCTAGCTGGTTTTCACTGTCCCTTGGAACTGCATTCGCTGCCACACAGACATTCGCGCTCTGCTAAAGCATTGCTTCGTAATGGGGCAACACTCTGTATCTCTCTCTGGCAGAGCCCGGCTGCCAAATTGGAAACGTCCAGACATTGCGCCCACAGGAAAGCTGCCAGCACTGAAAGCTCTAGCTGGTTTTCACTGTCCCTTGGAACTGCATTCGCTGCCACACAGACATTCGCGCTCTGCTAAAGCATTGCTTCCTAATGGGGCAACACTCTGTATCTCTCTGTGGCAGAGCCCGGCTGCCAAATTGGAAACGTCCAGAGATTGCGCCCACAGGAAAGATGCCAGCACTGAAAGCTCTAGCTGGTTTTCACTGTCCCTTGGAACTGCATTCGCTGCCACACAGACATTCGCGCTCTGCTAAAGCATTGCTTCGTAATGGGGCAACACTCTGTATCTCTCTCTGGCAGAGCCCGGCTGCCAAATTGGAAACGTCCAGAGATTGCGCCCACAGGAAAGCTGCCAGCACTGAAAGCTCTAGCTGGTTTTCACTGTCCCTTGGAACTGCATTCGCTGCCACACAGACATTCGCGCTCTGCTAAAGCATTGCTTCGTAATGGGGCAACACTCTGTATCTCTCTCTGGCAGAGCCCGGCTGCCAAATTGGAAACGTCCAGACATTGCGCCCACAGGAAAGCTGCCAGCACTGAAAGCTCTAGCTGGTTTTCACTGTCCCTTGGAACTGCATTCGCTGCCACACAGACATTCGCGCTCTGCTAAAGCATTGCTTCCTAATGGGGCAACACTCTGTATCTCTCTGTGGCAGAGCCCGGCTGCCAAATTGGAAACGTCCAGAGATTGCGCCCACAGGAAAGCTGCCAGCACTGAAAGCTCTAGCTGGTTTTCACTGTCCCTTGGAACTGCATTCGCTGCCACACAGACATTCGCGCTCTGCTAAAGCATTGCTTCGTAATGGGGCAACACTCTGTATCTCTCTCTGGCAGAGCCCGGCTGCCAAATTGGAAACGTCCAGAGATTGCGCCCACAGGAAAGCTGCCAGCACTGAAAGCTCTAGCTGGTTTTCACTGTCCCTTGGAACTGCATTCGCTGCCACACAGACATTCGCGCTCTGCTAAAGCATTGCTTCCTAATGGGGCAACACTCTGTATCTCTCTCTGGCAGAGCCCGGCTGCCAAATTGGAAACGTCCAGACATTGCGCCCACAGGAAAGCTGCCAGCACTGAAAGCTCTAGCTGGTTTTCACTGTCCCTTGGAACTGCATTCGCTGCCACACAGACATTCGCGCTCTGCTAAAGCATTGCTTCGTAATGGGGCAACACTCTGTATCTCTCTCTGGCAGAGCCCGGCTGCCAAATTGGAAACGTCCAGAGATTGCGCCCACAGGAAAGCTGCCAGCACTGAAAGCTCTAGCTGGTTTTCACTGTCCCTTGGAACTGCATTCGCTGCCACACAGACATTCGCGCTCTGCTAAAGCATTGCTTCCTAATGGGGCAACACTCTGTATCTCTCTGTGGCAGAGCCCGGCTGCCAAATTGAAAACGTCCAGAGATTGCGCCCACAGGAAAGCTGCCAGCACTGAAAGCTCTAGCTGGTTTTCACTGTCCCTTGGAACTGCATTCGCTGCCACACAGACATTCGCGCTCTGCTAAAGCATTGCTTCGTAATGGGGCAACACTCTGTATCTCTCTCTGGCAGAGCCCGGCTGCCAAATTGGAAACGGCCAGACATTGCGCCCACAGGAAAGCTGCCAGCACTGAAAGCTCTAGCTGGTTTTCACTGTCCCTTGGAACTGCATTCGCTGCCACACAGACATTCGCGCTCTTCTAAAGCATTGCTTCGTAATGGGGCAACACTCTGTATCTCTCTCTGGCAGAGCCCGGCTGCCAAATTGGAAACGTCCAGACATTGTGCCCACAGGAAAGCTGCCAGCACTGAAAGCTCTAGCTGGTTTTCACTGTCCCTTGGAACTGCATTCGCTGCCACACAGACATTCGCGCTCTGCTAAAGCATTGCTTCGTAATGGGGCAACACTCTGTATCTCTCTGTGGCAGAGCCCGGCTGCCAAGTTGGAAACGTCCAGAGATTGCGCCCACAGGAAAGCTGCCAGCACTGAAAGCTCTAGCTGGTTTTCACTGTCCCTTGGAACTGCATTCGCTGCCACACAGACATTCGAGCTCTGCTAAAGCATTGCTTCCTAATGGGGCAACACTCTGTATCTCTGGCAGAGCCCGGCTGCCAAATTGGAAACGTCCAGACATTGCGCCCACAGGAAAGCTGCCAGCACTGAAAGCTCTAGCTGGTTTTCACTGTCCCTTGGAACTGCATTCGCTGCCACACAGACATTCGCGCTCTGCTAAAGCAGTGCTTCGTAATGGGGCAACACTCTGTATCTCTCTCTGGCAGAGCCCGGCTGCCAAATTGGAAACGTCCAGAGATTGCGCCCACAGGAAAGCTGCCAGCACTGAAAGCTCTAGCTGGTTTTCACTGTCCCTTGGAACTGCATTCGCTGCCACACAGACATTCGCGCTCTGCTAAAGCATTGCTTCGTAATGGGGCAACACTCTGTATCTCTCTCTGGCAGAGCCTGGCTGCCAAATTGGAAACGTCCAGAGATTGCGCCCACAGGAAAGCTGCCAGCACTGAAAGCTCTAGCTGGTTTTCACTGTCCCTTGGAACTGCATTCGCTGCCACACAGACATTCGCGCTCTGCTAAAGCATTGCTTCCTAATGGGGCAACACTCTGTATCTCTCTCTGGCAGAGCCCGGCTGCCAAATTGGAAACGTCCAGAGATTGCGCCCACAGGAAAGATGCCAGCACTGAAAGCTCTAGATGGTTTTCACTGTCCCTTGGAACTGCATTCGCTGCCACACAGACATTCGCGCTCTGCTAAAGCATTGCTTCCTAATGGGGCAACACTCTGTATCTCTCTCTGGCAGAGCCCGGCTGCCAAATTGGAAACGTCCAGACATTGCGCCCACAGGAAAGCTGCCAGCACTGAAAGCTCTAGCTGGTTTTCACTGTCCCTTGGAACTGCATTCGCTGCCACACAGACATTCGCGCTCTGCTAAAGCATTGCTTCCTAATGGGGCAACACTCTGTATCTCTCTCTGGCAGAGCCCGGCTGCCAAATTGGAAACGTCCAGAGATTGCGCCCACAGGAAAGCTGCCAGCACTGAAAGCTCTAGCTGGTTTTCACTGTCCCTTGGAACTGCATTCGCTGCCACACAGACATTCGCGCTCTGCTAAAGCATTGCTTCGTAATGGGGCAACACTCTGTATCTCTCTCTGGCAGAGCCCGGCTGCCAAATTGGAAACGTCCAGACATTGCGCCCACAGGAAAGCTGCCAGCACTGAAAGCTCTAGCTGGTTTTCACTGTCCCTTGGAACTGCATTCGCTGCCACACAGACATTCGCGCTCTTCTAAAGCATTGCTTCGTAATGGGGCAACACTCTGTATCTCTCTCTGGCAGAGCCCGGCTGCCAAATTGGAAACGTCCAGACATTGTGCCCACAGGAAAGCTGCCAGCACTGAAAGCTCTAGCTGGTTTTCACTGTCCCTTGGAACTGCATTCGCTGCCACACAGACATTCGCGCTCTGCTAAAGCATTGCTTCGTAATGGGGCAACACTCTGTATCTCTCTCTGGCAGAGCCCGGCTGCCAAATTGGAAACGTCCAGAGATTGCGCCCACAGGAAAGCTGCCAGCACTGAAAGCTCTAGCTGGTTTTCACTGTCCCTTGGAACTGCATTCGCTGCCACACAGACATTCGAGCTCTGCTAAAGCATTGCTTCCTAATGGGGCAACACTCTGTATCTCTGGCAGAGCCCGGCTGCCAAATTGGAAACGTCCAGAGATTGCGCCCACAGGAAAGCTACCAGCACTGAAAGCTCTAGCTGGTTTTCACTGTCCCTTGGAACTGCATTCGCTGCCACACAGACATTCACGCTCTGCTAAAGCATTGCTTCGTAATGGGGCAACACTCTGTATCTCTCTCTGGCAGAGCCCGGCTGCCAAATTGGAAACGTCCAGAGATTGCGCCCACAGGAAAGCTGCCAGCACTGAAAGCTCTAGCTGGTTTTCACTGTCCCTTGGAACTGCATTCGCTGCCACACAGACATTCGCGCTCTGCTAAAGCATTGCTTCGTAATGGGGCAACACTCTGTATCTCTCTCTGGCAGAGCCCGGCTGCCAAATTGGAAACGTCCAGACATTGTGCCCACAGGAAAGCTGCCAGCACTGAAAGCTCTAGCTGGTTTTCACTGTCCCTTGGAACTGCATTCGCTGCCACACAGACATTCGCGCTCTGCTAAAGCATTGCTTCGTAATGGGGCAACACTCTGTATCTCTGGCAGAGCCCGGCTGCCAAATTGGAAACGTCCAGAGATTGCGCCCACAGGAAAGCTGCCAGCACTGAAAGCTCTAGCTGGTTTTCACTGTCCCTTGGAACTGCATTCGCTGCCACACAGACATTCGCGCTCTGCTAAAGCATTGCTTCCTAATGGGGCAACACTCTGTATCTCTCTCTGGCAGAGCCCGGCTGCCAAATTGGAAACGTCCAGACATTGTGCCCACAGGAAAGCTGCCAGCACTGAAAGCTCTAGCTGGTTTTCACTGTCCCTTGGAACTGCATTCGCTGCCACACAGACATTCGCGCTCTGCTAAAGCATTGCTTCGTAATGGGGCAACACTCTGTATCTCTCTGTGGCAGAGCCCGGCTGCCAAGTTGGAAACGTCCAGAGATTGCGCCCACAGGAAAGCTGCCAGCACTGAAAGCTCTAGCTGGTTTTCACTGTCCCTTGGAACTGCATTCGCTGCCACACAGACATTCGAGCTCTGCTAAAGCATTGCTTCCTAATGGGGCAACACTCTGTATCTCTGGCAGAGCCCGGCTGCCAAATTGGAAACGTCCAGACATTGCGCCCACAGGAAAGCTGCCAGCACTGAAAGCTCTAGCTGGTTTTCACTGTCCCTTGGAACTGCATTCGCTGCCACACAGACATTCGCGCTCTGCTAAAGCAGTGCTTCGTAATGGGGCAACACTCTGTATCTCTCTCTGGCAGAGCCCGGCTGCCAAATTGGAAACGTCCAGAGATTGCGCCCACAGGAAAGCTGCCAGCACTGAAAGCTCTAGCTGGTTTTCACTGTCCCTTGGAACTGCATTCGCTGCCACACAGACATTCGCGCTCTGCTAAAGCATTGCTTCGTAATGGGGCAACACTCTGTATCTCTCTCTGGCAGAGCCTGGCTGCCAAATTGGAAACGTCCAGAGATTGCGCCCACAGGAAAGCTGCCAGCACTGAAAGCTCTAGCTGGTTTTCACTGTCCCTTGGAACTGCATTCGCTGCCACACAGACATTCGCGCTCTGCTAAAGCATTGCTTCCTAATGGGGCAACACTCTGTATCTCTCTCTGGCAGAGCCCGGCTGCCAAATTGGAAACGTCCAGAGATTGCGCCCACAGGAAAGATGCCAGCACTGAAAGCTCTAGATGGTTTTCACTGTCCCTTGGAACTGCATTCGCTGCCACACAGACATTCGCGCTCTGCTAAAGCATTGCTTCCTAATGGGGCAACACTCTGTATCTCTCTCTGGCAGAGCCCGGCTGCCAAATTGGAAACGTCCAGACATTGCGCCCACAGGAAAGCTGCCAGCACTGAAAGCTCTAGCTGGTTTTCACTGTCCCTTGGAACTGCATTCGCTGCCACACAGACATTCGCGCTCTGCTAAAGCATTGCTTCCTAATGGGGCAACACTCTGTATCTCTCTCTGGCAGAGCCCGGCTGCCAAATTGGAAACGTCCAGAGATTGCGCCCACAGGAAAGCTGCCAGCACTGAAAGCTCTAGCTGGTTTTCACTGTCCCTTGGAACTGCATTCGCTGCCACACAGACATTCGCGCTCTGCTAAAGCATTGCTTCGTAATGGGGCAACACTCTGTATCTCTCTCTGGCAGAGCCCGGCTGCCAAATTGGAAACGTCCAGACATTGCGCCCACAGGAAAGCTGCCAGCACTGAAAGCTCTAGCTGGTTTTCACTGTCCCTTGGAACTGCATTCGCTGCCACACAGACATTCGCGCTCTTCTAAAGCATTGCTTCGTAATGGGGCAACACTCTGTATCTCTCTCTGGCAGAGCCCGGCTGCCAAATTGGAAACGTCCAGACATTGTGCCCACAGGAAAGCTGCCAGCACTGAAAGCTCTAGCTGGTTTTCACTGTCCCTTGGAACTGCATTCGCTGCCACACAGACATTCGCGCTCTGCTAAAGCATTGCTTCGTAATGGGGCAACACTCTGTATCTCTCTCTGGCAGAGCCCGGCTGCCAAATTGGAAACGTCCAGAGATTGCGCCCACAGGAAAGCTGCCAGCACTGAAAGCTCTAGCTGGTTTTCACTGTCCCTTGGAACTGCATTCGCTGCCACACAGACATTCGAGCTCTGCTAAAGCATTGCTTCCTAATGGGGCAACACTCTGTATCTCTGGCAGAGCCCGGCTGCCAAATTGGAAACGTCCAGAGATTGCGCCCACAGGAAAGCTACCAGCACTGAAAGCTCTAGCTGGTTTTCACTGTCCCTTGGAACTGCATTCGCTGCCACACAGACATTCACGCTCTGCTAAAGCATTGCTTCGTAATGGGGCAACACTCTGTATCTCTCTCTGGCAGAGCCCGGCTGCCAAATTGGAAACGTCCAGAGATTGCGCCCACAGGAAAGCTGCCAGCACTGAAAGCTCTAGCTGGTTTTCACTGTCCCTTGGAACTGCATTCGCTGCCACACAGACATTCGCGCTCTGCTAAAGCATTGCTTCGTAATGGGGCAACACTCTGTATCTCTCTCTGGCAGAGCCCGGCTGCCAAATTGGAAACGTCCAGACATTGTGCCCACAGGAAAGCTGCCAGCACTGAAAGCTCTAGCTGGTTTTCACTGTCCCTTGGAACTGCATTCGCTGCCACACAGACATTCGCGCTCTGCTAAAGCATTGCTTCGTAATGGGGCAACACTCTGTATCTCTGGCAGAGCCCGGCTGCCAAATTGGAAACGTCCAGAGATTGCGCCCACAGGAAAGCTGCCAGCACTGAAAGCTCTAGCTGGTTTTCACTGTCCCTTGGAACTGCATTCGCTGCCACACAGACATTCGCGCTCTGCTAAAGCATTGCTTCCTAATGGGGCAACACTCTGTATCTCTCTCTGGCAGAGCCCGGCTGCCAAATTGGAAACGTCCAGAGATTGCGCCCACAGGAAAGCTGCCAGCACTGAAAGCTCTAGCTGGTTTTCACTGTCCCTTGGAACTGCATTCGCTGCCACACAGACATTCGCGCTCTGCTAAAGCATTGCTTCCTAATGGGGCAACACTCTGTATCTCTCTCTGGCAGAGCCCGGCTGCCAAATTGGAAACGTCCAGACATTGCGCCCACAGGAAAGCTGCCAGCACTGAAAGCTCTAGCTGGTTTTCACTGTCCCTTGGAACTGCATTCACTGCCACACAGACATTCGCGCTCTGCTAAAGCATTGCTTCGTAATGGGGCAACACTCTGTATCTCTCTCTGGCAGAGCCCGGCTGCCAAATTGGAAGCGTCCAGAGATTGCGCCCACAGGAAAGATGCCAGCACTGAAAGCTCTAGCTGGTTTTCACTGTCCCTTGGAACTGCATTCGCTGCCACACAGACATTCGCGCTCTGCTAAAGCATTGCTTCGTAATGGGGCAACACTCTGTATCTCTCTCTGGCAGAGCCCGGCTGCCAAATTGGAAACGTCCAGAGATTGCGCCCACAGGAAAGCTGCCAGCACTGAAAGCTCTAGCTGGTTTTCACTGTCCCTTGGAACTGCATTCGCTGCCACACAGACATTCGCGCTCTGCTAAAGCATTGCTTCGTAATGGGGCAACACTCTGTATCTCTCTCTGGCAGAGCCCGGCTGCCAAATTGGAAACGTCCAGAGATTGCGCCCACAGGAAAGCTGCCAGCACTGAAAGCTCTAGCTGGTTTTCACTGTCCCTTGGAACTGCATTCGCTGCCACACAGACATTCGAGCTCTGCTAAAGCATTGCTTCCTAATGGGGCAACACTCTGTATCTCTCTCTGGCAGAGCCCGGCTGCCAAATTGGAAACGTCCAGAGATTGCGCCCACAGGAAAGCTGCCAGCACTGAAAGCTCTAGCTGGTTTTCACTGTCCCTTGGAACTGCATTCGCTGCCACACAGACATTCGCGCTCTGCTAAAGCATTGCTTCCTAATGGGGCAACACTCTGTATCTCTCTCTGGCAGAGCCCGGCTGCCAAATTGGAAACGTCCAGACATTGTGCCCACAGGAAAGCTGCCAGCACTGAAAGCTCTAGCTGGTTTTCACTGTCCCTTGGAACTGCATTCGCTGCCACACAGACATTCGCGCTCTGCTAAAGCATTGCTTCGTAATGGGGCAACACTCTGTATCTCTCTCTGGCAGAGCCCGGCTGCCAAATTGGAAACGTCCAGAGATTGCGCCCACAGGAAAGCTGCCAGCACTGAAAGCTCTAGCTGGTTTTCACTGTCCCTTGGAACTGCATTCGCTGCCACACAGACATTCGCGCTCTGCTAAAGCATTGCTTCCTAATGGGGCAACACTCTGTATCTCTGGCAGAGCCCGGCTGCCAAATTGGAAACGTCCAGAGATTGCGCCCACAGGAAAGCTGCCAGCACTGAAAGCTCTAGCTGGTTTTCACTGTCCCTTGGAACTGCATTCGCTGCCACACAGACATTCGCGCTCTGCTAAAGCATTGCTTCCTAATGGGGCAACACTCTGTATCTCTGGCAGAGCCCGGCTGCCAAATTGGAAACGTCCAGAGATTGCGCCCACAGGAAAGCTGCCAGCACTGAAAGCTCTAGCTGGTTTTCACTGTCCCTTGGAACTGCATTCGCTGCCACACAGACATTCGCGCTCTGCTAAAGCATTGCTTCCTAATGGGGCAACACTCTGTATCTCTCTCTGGCAGAGCCCGGCTGCCAAATTGGAAACGTCCAGAGATTGCGCCCACAGGAAAGCTGCCAGCACTGAAAGCTCTAGCTGGTTTTCACTGTCCCTTGGAACTGCATTCGCTGCCACACAGACATTCGCGCTCTGCTAAAGCATTGCTTCGTAATGGGGCAACACTCTGTATCTCTCTCTGGCAGAGCCCGGCTGCCAAATTGGAAACGTCCAGACATTGCGCCCACAGGAAAGCTGCCAGCACTGAAAGCTCTAGCTGGTTTTCACTGTCCCTTGGAACTGCATTCGCTGCCACACAGACATTCGCGCTCTGCTAAAGCATTGCTTCGTAATGGGGCAACACTCTGTATCTCTCTCTGGCAGAGCCCGGCTGCCAAATTGGAAACGTCCAGAGATTGCGCCCACAGGAAAGATGCCAGCACTGAAAGCTCTAGCTGGTTTTCACTGTCCCTTGGAACTGCATTCGCTGCCACACAGACATTCGCGCTCTGCTAAAGCATTGCTTCGTAATGGGGCAACACTCTGTATCTCTCTCTGGCAGAGCCCGGCTGCCAAATTGGAAACGTCCAGACATTGTGCCCACAGGAAAGCTGCCAGCACTGAAAGCTCTAGCTGGTTTTCACTGTCCCTTGGAACTGCATTCGCTGCCACACAGACATTCGCGCTCTGCTAAAGCATTGCTTCGTAATGGGGCAACACTCTGTATCTCTCTCTGGCAGAGCCCGGCTGCCAAATTGGAAACGTCCAGAGATTGCGCCCACAGGAAAGCTGCCAGCACTGAAAGCTCTAGCTGGTTTTCACTGTCCCTTGGAACTGCATTCGCTGCCACACAGACATTCGCGCTCTGCTAAAGCATTGCTTCCTAATGGGGCAACACTCTGTATCTCTCTCTGGCAGAGCCCGGCTGCCAAATTGGAAACGTCCAGAGATTGCGCCCACAGGAAAGATGCCAGCACTGAAAGCTCTAGATGGTTTTCACTGTCCCTTGAAACTGCATTCGCTGCCACACAGACATTCGCGCTCTGCTAAAGCATTGCTTCCTAATGGGGCAACACTCTGTATCTCTCTCTGGCAGAGCCCGGCTGCCAAATTGGAAACGTCCAGACATTGTGCCCACAGGAAAGCTGCCAGCACTGAAAGCTCTAGCTGGTTTTCACTGTCCCTTGGAACTGCATTCGCTGCCACACAGACATTCGCGCTCTGCTAAAGCATTGCTTCGTAATGGGGCAACACTCTGTATCTCTCTCTGGCAGAGCCCGGCTGCCAAATTGGAAACGTCCAGAGATTGCGCCCACAGGAAAGCTGCCAGCACTGAAAGCTCTAGCTGGTTTTCACTGTCCCTTGGAACTGCATTCGCTGCCACACAGACATTCGAGCTCTGCTAAAGCATTGCTTCCTAATGGGGCAACACTCTGTATCTCTGGCAGAGCCCGGCTGCCAAATTGGAAACGTCCAGACATTGCGCCCACAGGAAAGCTACCAGCACTGAAAGCTCTAGCTGGTTTTCACTGTCCCTTGGAACTGCATTCGCTGCCACACAGACATTCACGCTCTGCTAAAGCATTGCTTCGTAATGGGGCAACACTCTGTATCTCTCTCTGGCAGAGCCCGGCTGCCAAATTGGAAACGTCCAGAGATTGCGCCCACAGGAAAGCTGCCAGCACTGAAAGCTCTAGCTGGTTTTCACTGTCCCTTGGAACTGCATTCGCTGCCACACAGACATTCGCGCTCTGCTAAAGCATTGCTTCGTAATGGGGCAACACTCTGTATCTCTCTCTGGCAGAGCCCGGCTGCCAAATTGGAAACGTCCAGACATTGCGCCCACAGGAAAGCTGCCAGCACTGAAAGCTCTAGCTGGTTTTCACTGTCTCTTGGATCTGCATTTGCTGCCACACAGACATTCGCGCTCTGCTAAAGCATTGCTTCGTAATGGGGCAACACTCTGTATCTCTCTCTGGCAGAGCCCGGCTGCCAAATTGGAAACGTCCAGACATTGTGCCCACAGGAAAGCTGCCAGCACTGAAAGCTCTAGCTGGTTTTCACTGTCCCTTGGAACTGCATTCGCTGCCACACAGACATTCGCGCTCTGCTAAAGCATTGCTTCGTAATGGGGCAACACTCTGTATCTCTGGCAGAGCCCGGCTGCCAAATTGGAAACGTCCAGAGATTGCGCCCACAGGAAAGCTGCCAGCACTGAAAGCTCTAGCTGGTTTTCACTGTCCCTTGGAACTGCATTCGCTGCCACACAGACATTCGCGCTCTGCTAAAGCATTGCTTCCTAATGGGGCAACACTCTGTATCTCTCTCTGGCAGAGCCCGGCTGCCAAATTGGAAACGTCCAGACATTGTGCCCACAGGAAAGCTGCCAGCACTGAAAGCTCTAGCTGGTTTTCACTGTCCCTTGGAACTGCATTCGCTGCCACACAGACATTCGCGCTCTGCTAAAGCATTGCTTCGTAATGGGGCAACACTCTGTATCTCTCTGTGGCAGAGCCCGGCTGCCAAGTTGGAAACGTCCAGAGATTGCGCCCACAGGAAAGCTGCCAGCACTGAAAGCTCTAGCTGGTTTTCACTGTCCCTTGGAACTGCATTCGCTGCCACACAGACATTCGAGCTCTGCTAAAGCATTGCTTCCTAATGGGGCAACACTCTGTATCTCTGGCAGAGCCCGGCTGCCAAATTGGAAACGTCCAGACATTGCGCCCACAGGAAAGCTGCCAGCACTGAAAGCTCTAGCTGGTTTTCACTGTCCCTTGGAACTGCATTCGCTGCCACACAGACATTCGCGCTCTGCTAAAGCAGTGCTTCGTAATGGGGCAACACTCTGTATCTCTCTCTGGCAGAGCCCGGCTGCCAAATTGGAAACGTCCAGAGATTGCGCCCACAGGAAAGCTGCCAGCACTGAAAGCTCTAGCTGGTTTTCACTGTCCCTTGGAACTGCATTCGCTGCCACACAGACATTCGCGCTCTGCTAAAGCATTGCTTCGTAATGGGGCAACACTCTGTATCTCTCTCTGGCAGAGCCTGGCTGCCAAATTGGAAACGTCCAGAGATTGCGCCCACAGGAAAGCTGCCAGCACTGAAAGCTCTAGCTGGTTTTCACTGTCCCTTGGAACTGCATTCGCTGCCACACAGACATTCGCGCTCTGCTAAAGCATTGCTTCCTAATGGGGCAACACTCTGTATCTCTCTCTGGCAGAGCCCGGCTGCCAAATTGGAAACGTCCAGAGATTGCGCCCACAGGAAAGATGCCAGCACTGAAAGCTCTAGATGGTTTTCACTGTCCCTTGGAACTGCATTCGCTGCCACACAGACATTCGCGCTCTGCTAAAGCATTGCTTCCTAATGGGGCAACACTCTGTATCTCTCTCTGGCAGAGCCCGGCTGCCAAATTGGAAACGTCCAGACATTGCGCCCACAGGAAAGCTGCCAGCACTGAAAGCTCTAGCTGGTTTTCACTGTCCCTTGGAACTGCATTCGCTGCCACACAGACATTCGCGCTCTGCTAAAGCATTGCTTCCTAATGGGGCAACACTCTGTATCTCTCTCTGGCAGAGCCCGGCTGCCAAATTGGAAACGTCCAGAGATTGCGCCCACAGGAAAGCTGCCAGCACTGAAAGCTCTAGCTGGTTTTCACTGTCCCTTGGAACTGCATTCGCTGCCACACAGACATTCGCGCTCTGCTAAAGCATTGCTTCGTAATGGGGCAACACTCTGTATCTCTCTCTGGCAGAGCCCGGCTGCCAAATTGGAAACGTCCAGACATTGCGCCCACAGGAAAGCTGCCAGCACTGAAAGCTCTAGCTGGTTTTCACTGTCCCTTGGAACTGCATTCGCTGCCACACAGACATTCGCGCTCTTCTAAAGCATTGCTTCGTAATGGGGCAACACTCTGTATCTCTCTCTGGCAGAGCCCGGCTGCCAAATTGGAAACGTCCAGACATTGTGCCCACAGGAAAGCTGCCAGCACTGAAAGCTCTAGCTGGTTTTCACTGTCCCTTGGAACTGCATTCGCTGCCACACAGACATTCGCGCTCTGCTAAAGCATTGCTTCGTAATGGGGCAACACTCTGTATCTCTCTCTGGCAGAGCCCGGCTGCCAAATTGGAAACGTCCAGACATTGCGCCCACAGGAAAGCTGCCAGCACTGAAAGCTCTAGCTGGTTTTCACTGTCCCTTGGAACTGCATTCGCTGCCACACAGACATTCGAGCTCTGCTAAAGCATTGCTTCCTAATGGGGCAACACTCTGTATCTCTGGCAGAGCCCGGCTGCCAAATTGGAAACGTCCAGAGATTGCGCCCACAGGAAAGCTACCAGCACTGAAAGCTCTAGCTGGTTTTCACTGTCCCTTGGAACTGCATTCGCTGCCACACAGACATTCACGCTCTGCTAAAGCATTGCTTCGTAATGGGGCAACACTCTGTATCTCTCTCTGGCAGAGCCCGGCTGCCAAATTGGAAACGTCCAGAGATTGCGCCCACAGGAAAGCTGCCAGCACTGAAAGCTCTAGCTGGTTTTCACTGTCCCTTGGAACTGCATTCGCTGCCACACAGACATTCGCGCTCTGCTAAAGCATTGCTTCGTAATGGGGCAACACTCTGTATCTCTCTCTGGCAGAGCCCGGCTGCCAAATTGGAAACGTCCAGACATTGTGCCCACAGGAAAGCTGCCAGCACTGAAAGCTCTAGCTGGTTTTCACTGTCCCTTGGAACTGCATTCGCTGCCACACAGACATTCGCGCTCTGCTAAAGCATTGCTTCGTAATGGGGCAACACTCTGTATCTCTGGCAGAGCCCGGCTGCCAAATTGGAAACGTCCAGAGATTGCGCCCACAGGAAAGCTGCCAGCACTGAAAGCTCTAGCTGGTTTTCACTGTCCCTTGGAACTGCATTCGCTGCCACACAGACATTCGCGCTCTGCTAAAGCATTGCTTCCTAATGGGGCAACACTCTGTATCTCTCTCTGGCAGAGCCCGGCTGCCAAATTGGAAACGTCCAGAGATTGCGCCCACAGGAAAGCTGCCAGCACTGAAAGCTCTAGCTGGTTTTCACTGTCCCTTGGAACTGCATTCGCTGCCACACAGACATTCGCGCTCTGCTAAAGCATTGCTTCCTAATGGGGCAACACTCTGTATCTCTCTCTGGCAGAGCCCGGCTGCCAAATTGGAAACGTCCAGACATTGCGCCCACAGGAAAGCTGCCAGCACTGAAAGCTCTAGCTGGTTTTCACTGTCCCTTGGAACTGCATTCACTGCCACACAGACATTCGCGCTCTGCTAAAGCATTGCTTCGTAATGGGGCAACACTCTGTATCTCTCTCTGGCAGAGCCCGGCTGCCAAATTGGAAGCGTCCAGAGATTGCGCCCACAGGAAAGATGCCAGCACTGAAAGCTCTAGCTGGTTTTCACTGTCCCTTGGAACTGCATTCGCTGCCACACAGACATTCGCGCTCTGCTAAAGCATTGCTTCGTAATGGGGCAACACTCTGTATCTCTCTCTGGCAGAGCCCGGCTGCCAAATTGGAAACGTCCAGAGATTGCGCCCACAGGAAAGCTGCCAGCACTGAAAGCTCTAGCTGGTTTTCACTGTCCCTTGGAACTGCATTCGCTGCCACACAGACATTCGCGCTCTGCTAAAGCATTGCTTCGTAATGGGGCAACACTCTGTATCTCTCTCTGGCAGAGCCCGGCTGCCAAATTGGAAACGTCCAGAGATTGCGCCCACAGGAAAGCTGCCAGCACTGAAAGCTCTAGCTGGTTTTCACTGTCCCTTGGAACTGCATTCGCTGCCACACAGACATTCGAGCTCTGCTAAAGCATTGCTTCCTAATGGGGCAACACTCTGTATCTCTCTCTGGCAGAGCCCGGCTGCCAAATTGGAAACGTCCAGAGATTGCGCCCACAGGAAAGCTGCCAGCACTGAAAGCTCTAGCTGGTTTTCACTGTCCCTTGGAACTGCATTCGCTGCCACACAGACATTCGCGCTCTGCTAAAGCATTGCTTCCTAATGGGGCAACACTCTGTATCTCTCTCTGGCAGAGCCCGGCTGCCAAATTGGAAACGTCCAGACATTGTGCCCACAGGAAAGCTGCCAGCACTGAAAGCTCTAGCTGGTTTTCACTGTCCCTTGGAACTGCATTCGCTGCCACACAGACATTCGCGCTCTGCTAAAGCATTGCTTCGTAATGGGGCAACACTCTGTATCTCTCTCTGGCAGAGCCCGGCTGCCAAATTGGAAACGTCCAGAGATTGCGCCCACAGGAAAGCTGCCAGCACTGAAAGCTCTAGCTGGTTTTCACTGTCCCTTGGAACTGCATTCGCTGCCACACAGACATTCGCGCTCTGCTAAAGCATTGCTTCCTAATGGGGCAACACTCTGTATCTCTGGCAGAGCCCGGCTGCCAAATTGGAAACGTCCAGAGATTGCGCCCACAGGAAAGCTGCCAGCACTGAAAGCTCTAGCTGGTTTTCACTGTCCCTTGGAACTGCATTCGCTGCCACACAGACATTCGCGCTCTGCTAAAGCATTGCTTCCTAATGGGGCAACACTCTGTATCTCTGGCAGAGCCCGGCTGCCAAATTGGAAACGTCCAGAGATTGCGCCCACAGGAAAGCTGCCAGCACTGAAAGCTCTAGCTGGTTTTCACTGTCCCTTGGAACTGCATTCGCTGCCACACAGACATTCGCGCTCTGCTAAAGCATTGCTTCCTAATGGGGCAACACTCTGTATCTCTCTCTGGCAGAGCCCGGCTGCCAAATTGGAAACGTCCAGAGATTGCGCCCACAGGAAAGCTGCCAGCACTGAAAGCTCTAGCTGGTTTTCACTGTCCCTTGGAACTGCATTCGCTGCCACACAGACATTCGCGCTCTGCTAAAGCATTGCTTCGTAATGGGGCAACACTCTGTATCTCTCTCTGGCAGAGCCCGGCTGCCAAATTGGAAACGTCCAGACATTGCGCCCACAGGAAAGCTGCCAGCACTGAAAGCTCTAGCTGGTTTTCACTGTCCCTTGGAACTGCATTCGCTGCCACACAGACATTCGCGCTCTGCTAAAGCATTGCTTCGTAATGGGGCAACACTCTGTATCTCTCTCTGGCAGAGCCCGGCTGCCAAATTGGAAACGTCCAGAGATTGCGCCCACAGGAAAGATGCCAGCACTGAAAGCTCTAGCTGGTTTTCACTGTCCCTTGGAACTGCATTCGCTGCCACACAGACATTCGCGCTCTGCTAAAGCATTGCTTCGTAATGGGGCAACACTCTGTATCTCTCTCTGGCAGAGCCCGGCTGCCAAATTGGAAACGTCCAGACATTGTGCCCACAGGAAAGCTGCCAGCACTGAAAGCTCTAGCTGGTTTTCACTGTCCCTTGGAACTGCATTCGCTGCCACACAGACATTCGCGCTCTGCTAAAGCATTGCTTCGTAATGGGGCAACACTCTGTATCTCTCTCTGGCAGAGCCCGGCTGCCAAATTGGAAACGTCCAGAGATTGCGCCCACAGGAAAGCTGCCAGCACTGAAAGCTCTAGCTGGTTTTCACTGTCCCTTGGAACTGCATTCGCTGCCACACAGACATTCGCGCTCTGCTAAAGCATTGCTTCCTAATGGGGCAACACTCTGTATCTCTCTCTGGCAGAGCCCGGCTGCCAAATTGGAAACGTCCAGAGATTGCGCCCACAGGAAAGATGCCAGCACTGAAAGCTCTAGATGGTTTTCACTGTCCCTTGAAACTGCATTCGCTGCCACACAGACATTCGCGCTCTGCTAAAGCATTGCTTCCTAATGGGGCAACACTCTGTATCTCTCTCTGGCAGAGCCCGGCTGCCAAATTGGAAACGTCCAGACATTGTGCCCACAGGAAAGCTGCCAGCACTGAAAGCTCTAGCTGGTTTTCACTGTCCCTTGGAACTGCATTCGCTGCCACACAGACATTCGCGCTCTGCTAAAGCATTGCTTCGTAATGGGGCAACACTCTGTATCTCTCTCTGGCAGAGCCCGGCTGCCAAATTGGAAACGTCCAGAGATTGCGCCCACAGGAAAGCTGCCAGCACTGAAAGCTCTAGCTGGTTTTCACTGTCCCTTGGAACTGCATTCGCTGCCACACAGACATTCGAGCTCTGCTAAAGCATTGCTTCCTAATGGGGCAACACTCTGTATCTCTGGCAGAGCCCGGCTGCCAAATTGGAAACGTCCAGACATTGCGCCCACAGGAAAGCTACCAGCACTGAAAGCTCTAGCTGGTTTTCACTGTCCCTTGGAACTGCATTCGCTGCCACACAGACATTCACGCTCTGCTAAAGCATTGCTTCGTAATGGGGCAACACTCTGTATCTCTCTCTGGCAGAGCCCGGCTGCCAAATTGGAAACGTCCAGAGATTGCGCCCACAGGAAAGCTGCCAGCACTGAAAGCTCTAGCTGGTTTTCACTGTCCCTTGGAACTGCATTCGCTGCCACACAGACATTCGCGCTCTGCTAAAGCATTGCTTCGTAATGGGGCAACACTCTGTATCTCTCTCTGGCAGAGCCCGGCTGCCAAATTGGAAACGTCCAGACATTGCGCCCACAGGAAAGCTGCCAGCACTGAAAGCTCTAGCTGGTTTTCACTGTCCCTTGGATCTGCATTTGCTGCCACACAGACATTCGCGCTCTGCTAAAGCATTGCTTCGTAATGGGGCAACACTCTGTATCTCTCTCTGGCAGAGCCCGGCTGCCAAATTGGAAACGTCCAGAGATTGCGCCCACAGGAAAGCTGCCAGCACTGAAAGCTCTAGCTGGTTTTCACTGTCCCTTGGAACTGCATTCGCTGCCACACAGACATTCGCGCTCTGCTAAAGCATTGCTTCCTAATGGGGCAACACTCTGTATCTCTCTCTGGCAGAGCCCGGCTGCCAAATTGGAAACGTCCAGACATTGTGCCCACAGGAAAGCTGCCAGCACTGAAAGCTCTAGCTGGTTTTCACTGTCCCTTGGAACTGCATTCGCTGCCACACAGACATTCGCGCTCTGCTAAAGCATTGCTTCGTAATGGGGCAACACTCTGTATCTCTCTCTGGCAGAGCCCGGCTGCCAAATTGGAAACGTCCAGAGATTGCGCCCACAGGAAAGCTGCCAGCACTGAAAGCTCTAGCTGGTTTTCACTGTCCCTTGGAACTGCATTCGCTGCCACACAGACATTCGAGCTCTGCTAAAGCATTGCTTCCTAATGGGGCAACACTCTGTATCTCTGGCAGAGCCCGGCTGCCAAATTGGAAACGTCCAGAGATTGCGCCCACAGGAAAGCTGCCAGCACTGAAAGCTCTAGCTGGTTTTCACTGTCCCTTGGAACTGCATTCGCTGCCACACAGACATTCGCGCTCTGCTAAAGCATTGCTTCCTAATGGGGCAACACTCTGTATCTCTCTCTGGCGGAGCCCGGCTGCCAAATTGGAAACGTCCAGACATTGCGCCCACAGGAAAGCTGCCAGCACTGAAAGCTCTAGCTGGTTTTCACTGTCCCTTGGAACTGCATTCGCTGCCACACAGACATTCGCGCTCTGCTAAAGCATTGCTTCCTAATGGGGCAACACTCTGTATCTCTCTCTGGCAGAGCCCGGCTGCCAAATTGGAAACGTCCAGAGATTGCGCCCACAGGAAAGCTGCCAGCACTGAAAGCTCTAGCTGGTTTTCACTGTCCCTTGGAACTGCATTCGCTGCCACACAGACATTCGCGCTCTGCTAAAGCAGTGCTTCGTAATGGGGCAACACTCTGCATCTCTCTCTGGCAGAGCCCGGCTGCCAAATTGGAAACGTCCAGACATTGCGCCCACAGGAAAGCTGCCAGCACTGAAAGCTCTAGCTGGTTTTCACTGTCCCTTGGAACTGCATTCGCTGCCACACAGACATTCGCGCTCTGCTAAAGCATTGCTTCGTAATGGGGCAACACTCTGTATCTCTCTCTGGCAGAGCCCGGCTGCCAAATTGGAAACGTCCAGAGATTGCGCCCACAGGAAAGCTGCCAGCACTGAAAGCTCTAGCTGGTTTTCACTGTCCCTTGGAACTGCATTCGCTGCCACACAGACATTCGCGCTCTGCTAAAGCATTGCTTCGTAATGGGGCAACACTCTGTATCTCTCTCTGGCAGAGCCCGGCTGCCAAATTGGAAACGTCCAGACATTGCGCCCACAGGAAAGCTGCCAGCACTGAAAGCTCTAGCTGGTTTTCACTGTCCCTTGGAACTGCATTCGCTGCCACACAGACATTCGCGCTCTGCTAAAGCATTGCTTCCTAATGGGGCAACACTCTGTATCTCTCTCTGGCAGAGCCCGGCTGCCAAATTGGAAACGTCCAGAGATTGCGCCCACAGGAAAGATGCCAGCACTGAAAGCTCTAGCTGGTTTTCACTGTCCCTTGGAACTGCATTCGCTGCCACACAGACATTCGCGCTCTGCTAAAGCATTGCTTCGTAATGGGGCAACACTCTGTATCTCTCTCTGGCAGAGCCCGGCTGCCAAATTGGAAACGTCCAGAGATTGCGCCCACAGGAAAGCTGCCAGCACTGAAAGCTCTAGCTGGTTTTCACTGTCCCTTGGAACTGCATTCGCTGCCACACAGACATTCGCGCTCTGCTAAAGCATTGCTTCGTAATGGGGCAACACTCTGTATCTCTCTCTGGCAGAGCCCGGCTGCCAAATTGGAAACGTCCAGACATTGCGCCCACAGGAAAGCTGCCAGCACTGAAAGCTCTAGCTGGTTTTCACTGTCCCTTGGAACTGCATTCGCTGCCACACAGACATTCGCGCTCTGCTAAAGCATTGCTTCCTAATGGGGCAACACTCTGTATCTCTCTGTGGCAGAGCCCGGCTGCCAAATTGGAAACGTCCAGAGATTGCGCCCACAGGAAAGATGCCAGCACTGAAAGCTCTAGCTGGTTTTCACTGTCCCTTGGAACTGCATTCGCTGCCACACAGACATTCGCGCTCTGCTAAAGCATTGCTTCGTAATGGGGCAACACTCTGTATCTCTCTCTGGCAGAGCCCGGCTGCCAAATTGGAAACGTCCAGAGATTGCGCCCACAGGAAAGCTGCCAGCACTGAAAGCTCTAGCTGGTTTTCACTGTCCCTTGGAACTGCATTCGCTGCCACACAGACATTCGCGCTCTGCTAAAGCAGTGCTTCGTAATGGGGCAACACTCTGCATCTCTCTCTGGCAGAGCCCGGCTGCCAAATTGGAAACGTCCAGAGATTGCGCCCACAGGAAAGCTGCCAGCACTGAAAGCTCTAGCTGGTTTTCACTGTCCCTTGGAACTGCATTCGCTGCCACACAGACATTCGCGCTCTGCTAAAGCATTGCTTCCTAATGGGGCAACACTCTGTATCTCTCTCTGGCAGAGCCCGGCTGCCAAATTGGAAACGTCCAGACATTGCGCCCACAGGAAAGCTGCCAGCACTGAAAGCTCTAGCTGGTTTTCACTGTCCCTTGGAACTGCATTCGCTGCCACACAGACATTCGCGCTCTGCTAAAGCATTGCTTCGTAATGGGGCAACACTCTGTATCTCTCTCTGGCAGAGCCCGGCTGCCAAATTGGAAACGTCCAGACATTGCGCCCACAGGAAAGATGCCAGCACTGAAAGCTCTAGCTGGTTTTCACTGTCCCTTGGAACTGCATTCGCTGCCACACAGACATTCGCGCTCTGCTAAAGCATTGCTTCGTAATGGGGCAACACTCTGTATCTCTCTCTGGCAGAGCCCGGCTGCCAAATTGGAAACGTCCAGACATTGCGCCCACAGGAAAGCTGCCAGCACTGAAAGCTCTAGCTGGTTTTCACTGTCCCTTGGAACTGCATTCGCTGCCACACAGACATTCGCGCTCTGCTAAAGCATTGCTTCGTAATGGGGCAACACTCTGTATCTCTCTCTGGCAGAGCCCGGCTGCCAAATTGGAAACGTCCAGAGATTGCGCCCACAGGAAAGCTGCCAGCACTGAAAGCTCTAGCTGGTTTTCACTGTCCCTTGGAACTGCATTCGCTGCCACACAGACATTCGCGCTCTGCTAAAGCAGTGCTTCGTAATGGGGCAACACTCTGCATCTCTCTCTGGCAGAGCCCGGCTGCCAAATTGGAAACGTCCAGAGATTGCGCCCACAGGAAAGCTGCCAGCACTGAAAGCTCTAGCTGGTTTTCACTGTCCCTTGGAACTGCATTCGCTGCCACACAGACATTCGCGCTCTGCTAAAGCATTGCTTCGTAATGGGGCAACACTCTGTATCTCTCTCTGGCAGAGCCTGGCTGCCAAATTGGAAACGTCCAGAGATTGCGCCCACAGGAAAGCTGCCAGCACTGAAAGCTCTAGCTGGTTTTCACTGTCCCTTGGAACTGCATTCGCTGCCACACAGACATTCGCGCTCTGCTAAAGCATTGCTTCCTAATGGGGCAACACTCTGTATCTCTCTCTGGCAGAGCCCGGCTGCCAAATTGGAAACGTCCAGACATTGCGCCCACAGGAAAGCTGCCAGCACTGAAAGCTCTAGCTGGTTTTCACTGTCCCTTGGAACTGCATTCGCTGCCACACAGACATTCGCGCTCTGCTAAAGCATTGCTTCCTAATGGGGCAACACTCTGTATCTCTCTCTGGCAGAGCCCGGCTGCCAAGTTGGAAACGTCCAGAGATTGCGCCCACAGGAAAGCTGCCAGCACTGAAAGCTCTAGCTGGTTTTCACTGTCCCTTGGAACTGCATTCGCTGCCACACAGACATTCGCGCTCTGCTAAAGCATTGCTTCGTAATGGGGCAACACTCTGTATCTCTCTCTGGCAGAGCCCGGCTGCCAAATTGGAAACGTCCAGAGATTGCGCCCACAGGAAAGATGCCAGCACTGAAAGCTCTAGCTGGTTTTCACTGTCCCTTGGAACTGCATTCGCTGCCACACAGACATTCGCGCTCTGCTAAAGCATTGCTTCGTAATGGGGCAACACTCTGTATCTCTCTCTGGCAGAGCCCGGCTGCCAAATTGGAAACGTCCAGACATTGCGCCCACAGGAAAGCTGCCAGCACTGAAAGCTCTAGCTGGTTTTCACTGTCCCTTGGAACTGCATTCGCTGCCACACAGACATTCGCGCTCTGCTAAAGCATTGCTTCCTAATGGGGCAACACTCTGTATCTCTCTGTGGCAGAGCCCGGCTGCCAAATTGGAAACGTCCAGAGATTGCGCCCACAGGAAAGCTGCCAGCACTGAAAGCTCTAGCTGGTTTTCACTGTCCCTTGGAACTGCATTCGCTGCCACACAGACATTCGCGCTCTGCTAAAGCATTGCTTCGTAATGGGGCAACACTCTGTATCTCTCTCTGGCAGAGCCCGGCTGCCAAATTGGAAACGTCCAGAGATTGCGCCCACAGGAAAGCTGCCAGCACTGAAAGCTCTAGCTGGTTTTCACTGTCCCTTGGAACTGCATTCGCTGCCACACAGACATTCGCGCTCTGCTAAAGCATTGCTTCGTAATGGGGCAACACTCTGTATCTCTCTCTGGCAGAGCCCGGCTGCCAAATTGGAAACGTCCAGACATTGTGCCCACAGGAAAGCTGCCAGCACTGAAAGCTCTAGCTGGTTTTCACTGTCCCTTGGAACTGCATTCGCTGCCACACAGACATTCGCGCTCTGCTAAAGCATTGCTTCTTAATGGGGCAACACTCTGTATCTCTCTCTGGCAGAGCCCGGCTGCCAAATTGGAAACGTCCAGACATTGCGCCCACAGGAAAGCTGCCAGCACTGAAAGCTCTAGCTGGTTTTCACTGTCCCTTGGAACTGCATTCGCTGCCACACAGACATTCGCGCTCTGCTAAAGCATTGCTTCCTAATGGGGCAACACTCTGTATCTCTCTCTGGCAGAGCCCGGCTGCCAAATTGGAAACGGCCAGAGATTGCGCCCACAGGAAAGCTGCCAGCACTGAAAGCTCTAGCTGGTTTTCACTGTCCCTTGGAACTGCATTCGCTGCCACACAGACATTCGCGCTCTGCTAAAGCATTGCTTCGTAATGGGGCAACACTCTGTATCTCTCTCTGGCAGAGCCCGGCTGCCAAATTGGAAACGTCCAGAGATTGCGCCCACAGGAAAGCTGCCAGCACTGAAAGCTCTAGCTGGTTTTCACTGTCCCTTGGAACTGCATTCGCTGCCACACAGACATTCGCGCTCTGCTAAAGCATTGCTTCGTAATGGGGCAACACTCTGTATCTCTCTCTGGCAGAGCCCGGCTGCCAAATTGGAAACGTCCAGACATTGCGCCCACAGGAAAGCTGCCAGCACTGAAAGCTCTAGCTGGTTTTCACTGTCCCTTGGAACTGCATTCGCTGCCACACAGACATTCGCGCTCTGCTAAAGCATTGCTTCCTAATGGGGCAACACTCTGTATCTCTCTCTGGCAGAGCCCGGCTGCCAAGTTGGAAACGTCCAGAGATTGCGCCCACAGGAAAGCTGCCAGCACTGAAAGCTCTAGCTGGTTTTCACTGTCCCTTGGAACTGCATTCGCTGCCACACAGACATTCGCGCTCTGCTAAAGCATTGCTTCCTAATGGGGCAACACTCTGTATCTCTCTCTGGCAGAGCCCGGCTGCCAAATTGGAAACGTCCAGACATTGCGCCCACAGGAAAGCTGCCAGCACTGAAAGCTCTAGCTGGTTTTCACTGTCCCTTGGAACTGCATTCGCTGCCACACAGACATTCGCGCTCTGCTAAAGCATTGCTTCGTAATGGGGCAACACTCTGTATCTCTCTCTGGCAGAGCCCGGCTGCCAAATTGGAAACGTCCAGACATTGCGCCCACAGGAAAGCTGCCAGCACTGAAAGCTCTAGCTGGTTTTCACTGTCCCTTGGAACTGCATTCGCTGCCACACAGACATTCGCGCTCTGCTAAAGCATTGCTTCGTAATGGGGCAACACTCTGTATCTCTCTCTGGCAGAGCCCGGCTGCCAAATTGGAAACGTCCAGAGATTGCGCCCACAGGAAAGCTGCCAGCACTGAAAGCTCTAGCTGGTTTTCACTGTCCCTTGGAACTGCATTCGCTGCCACACAGACATTCGCGCTCTGCTAAAGCATTGCTTCCTAATGGGGCAACACTCTGTGTCTCTCTCTGGCAGAGCCCGGCTGCCAAATTGGAAACGTCCAGACATTGCGCCCACACGAAAGCTGCCAGCACTGAAAGCTCTAGCTGGTTTTCACTGTCCCTTGGAACTGCATTCGCTGCCACACAGACATTCGCGCTCTGCTAAAGCATTGCTTCCTAATGGGGCAACACTCTGTATCTCTCTGTGGCAGAGCCCGGCTGCCAAATTGGAAACGTCCAGAGATTGCGCCCACAGGAAAGCTGCCAGCACTGAAAGCTCTAGCTGGTTTTCACTGTCCCTTGGAACTGCATTCGCTGCCACACAGACATTCGCGCTCTGCTAAAGCATTGCTTCGTAATGGGGCAACACTCTGTATCTCTCTCTGGCAGAGCCCGGCTGCCAAATTGGAAACGTCCAGACATTGCGCCCACAGGAAAGCTGCCAGCACTGAAAGCTCTAGCTGGTTTTCACTGTCCCTTGGAACTGCATTCGCTGCCACACAGACATTCGCGCTCTGCTAAAGCATTGCTTCCTAATGGGGCAACACTCTGTATCTCTCTCTGGCAGAGCCCGGCTGCCAAATTGGAAACGTCCAGAGATTGCGCCCACAGGAAAGCTGCCAGCACTGAAAGCTCTAGATGGTTTTCACTGTCCCTTGGAACTGCATTCGCTGCCACACAGACATTCGCGCTCTGCTAAAGCATTGCTTCGTAATGGGGCAACACTCTGTATCTCTCTCTGGCAGAGCCCGGCTGCCAAATTGGAAACGTCCAGACATTGTGCCCACAGGAAAGCTGCCAGCACTGAAAGCTCTAGCTGGTTTTCACTGTCCCTTGGAACTGCATTCGCTGCCACACAGACATTCGCGCTCTGCTAAAGCATTGCTTCTTAATGGGGCAACACTCTGTATCTCTCTCTGGCAGAGCCCGGCTGCCAAATTGGAAACGTCCAGACATTGCGCCCACAGGAAAGCTGCCAGCACTGAAAGCTCTAGCTGGTTTTCACTGTCCCTTGGAACTGCATTCGCTGCCACACAGACATTCGCGCTCTGCTAAAGCATTGCTTCCTAATGGGGCAACACTCTGTATCTCTCTCTGGCAGAGCCCGGCTGCCAAATTGGAAACGGCCAGAGATTGCGCCCACAGGAAAGCTGCCAGCACTGAAAGCTCTAGCTGGTTTTCACTGTCCCTTGGAACTGCATTCGCTGCCACACAGACATTCGCGCTCTGCTAAAGCATTGCTTCGTAATGGGGCAACACTCTGTATCTCTCTCTGGCAGAGCCCGGCTGCCAAATTGGAAACGTCCAGAGATTGCGCCCACAGGAAAGCTGCCAGCACTGAAAGCTCTAGCTGGTTTTCACTGTCCCTTGGAACTGCATTCGCTGCCACACAGACATTCGCGCTCTGCTAAAGCATTGCTTCGTAATGGGGCAACACTCTGTATCTCTCTCTGGCAGAGCCCGGCTGCCAAATTGGAAACGTCCAGACATTGCGCCCACAGGAAAGCTGCCAGCACTGAAAGCTCTAGCTGGTTTTCACTGTCCCTTGGAACTGCATTCGCTGCCACACAGACATTCGCGCTCTGCTAAAGCATTGCTTCCTAATGGGGCAACACTCTGTATCTCTCTCTGGCAGAGCCCGGCTGCCAAGTTGGAAACGTCCAGAGATTGCGCCCACAGGAAAGCTGCCAGCACTGAAAGCTCTAGCTGGTTTTCACTGTCCCTTGGAACTGCATTCGCTGCCACACAGACATTCGCGCTCTGCTAAAGCATTGCTTCCTAATGGGGCAACACTCTGTATCTCTCTCTGGCAGAGCCCGGCTGCCAAATTGGAAACGTCCAGACATTGCGCCCACAGGAAAGCTGCCAGCACTGAAAGCTCTAGCTGGTTTTCACTGTCCCTTGGAACTGCATTCGCTGCCACACAGACATTCGCGCTCTGCTAAAGCATTGCTTCGTAATGGGGCAACACTCTGTATCTCTCTCTGGCAGAGCCCGGCTGCCAAATTGGAAACGTCCAGACATTGCGCCCACAGGAAAGCTGCCAGCACTGAAAGCTCTAGCTGGTTTTCACTGTCCCTTGGAACTGCATTCGCTGCCACACAGACATTCGCGCTCTGCTAAAGCATTGCTTCGTAATGGGGCAACACTCTGTATCTCTCTCTGGCAGAGCCCGGCTGCCAAATTGGAAACGTCCAGACATTGCGCCCACAGGAAAGCTGCCAGCACTGAAAGCTCTAGCTGGTTTTCACTGTCCCTTGGAACTGCATTCGCTGCCACACAGACATTCGCGCTCTGCTAAAGCATTGCTTCGTAATGGGGCAACACTCTGTATCTCTCTCTGGCAGAGCCCGGCTGCCAAATTGGAAACGTCCAGAGATTGCGCCCACAGGAAAGCTGCCAGCACTGAAAGCTCTAGCTGGTTTTCACTGTCCCTTGGAACTGCATTCGCTGCCACACAGACATTCGCGCTCTGCTAAAGCATTGCTTCCTAATGGGGCAACACTCTGTATCTCTCTCTGGCAGAGCCCGGCTGCCAAATTGGAAACGTCCAGACATTGCGCCCACACGAAAGCTGCCAGCACTGAAAGCTCTAGCTGGTTTTCACTGTCCCTTGGAACTGCATTCGCTGCCACACAGACATTCGCGCTCTGCTAAAGCATTGCTTCCTAATGGGGCAACACTCTGTATCTCTCTCTGGCAGAGCCCGGCTGCCAAGTTGGAAACGTCCAGACATTGCGCCCACAGGAAAGCTGCCAGCACTGAAAGCTCTAGCTGGTTTTCACTGTCCCTTGGAACTGCATTCGCTGCCATACAGACATTCGCGCTCTGCTAAAGCATTGCTTCGTAATGGGGCAACACTCTGTATCTCTCTCTGGCAGAGCCCGGCTGCCAAATTGGAAACGTCCAGACATTGCGCCCACAGGAAAGCTGCCAGCACTGAAAGCTCTAGCTGGTTTTCACTGTCCCTTGGAACTGCATTCGCTGCCACACAGACATTCGCGCTCTGCTAAAGCATTGCTTCCTAATGGGGCAACACTCTGTATCTCTCTCTGGCAGAGCCCGGCTGCCAAATTGGAAACGTCCAGAGATTGCGCCCACAGGAAAGCTGCCAGCACTGAAAGCTCTAGCTGGTTTTCACTGTCCCTTGGAACTGCATTCGCTGCCACACAGACATTCGCGCTCTGCTAAAGCATTGCTTCGTAATGGGGCAACACTCTGTATCTCTCTCTGGCAGAGCCCGGCTGCCAAATTGGAAACGTCCAGACATTGCGCCCACAGGAAAGCTGCCAGCACTGAAAGCTCTAGCTGGTTTTCACTGTCCCTTGGAACTGCATTCGCTGCCACACAGACATTCGCGCTCTGCTAAAGCATTGCTTCCTAATGGGGCAACACTCTGTATCTCTCTCTGGCAGAGCCCGGCTGCCAAATTGGAAACGTCCAGAGATTGCGCCCACAGGAAAGCTGCCAGCACTGAAAGCTCTAGCTGGTTTTCACTGTCCCTTGGAACTGCATTCGCTGCCACACAGACATTCGCGCTCTGCTAAAGCATTGCTTCCTAATGGGGCAACACTCTGTATCTCTCTCTGGCAGAGCCCGGCTGCCAAATTGGAAACGTCCAGACATTGCGCCCACAGGAAAGCTGCCAGCACTGAAAGCTCTAGCTGGTTTTCACTGTCCCTTGGAACTGCATTCGCTGCCACACAGACATTCGCGCTCTGCTAAAGCATTGCTTCGTAATGGGGCAACACTCTGTATCTCTCTCTGGCAGAGCCCAGCTGCCAAATTGGAAACGTCTAGAGATTGCGCCCACAGGAAAGCTGCCAGCACTGAAAGCTCTAGCTGGTTTTCACTGTCCCTTGGAACTGCATTCGCTGCCACACAGACATTCGCGCTCTGCTAAAGCATTGCTTCGTAATGGGGCAACACTCTGTATCTCTCTCTGGCAGAGCCCAGCTGCCAAATTGGAAACGTCCAGAGATTGCGCCCACAGGAAAGCTGCCAGCACTGAAAGCTCTAGCTGGTTTTCACTGTCCCTTGGAACTGCATTCGCTGCCACACAGACATTCGCGCTCTGCTAAAGCATTGCTTCGTAATGGGGCAACACTCTGTATCTCTCTCTGGCAGAGCCCGGCTGCCAAATTGGAAACGTCCAGACATTGCGCCCACAGGAAAGCTGCCAGCACTGAAAGCTCTAGCTGGTTTTCACTGTCCCTTGGAACTGCATTCGCTGCCACACAGACATTCGCGCTCTGCTAAAGCATTGCTTCCTAATGGGGCAACACTCTGTATCTCTCTCTGGCAGAGCCCGGCTGCCAAGTTGGAAACGTCCAGACATTGCGCCCACAGGAAAGCTGCCAGCACTGAAAGCTCTAGCTGGTTTTCACTGTCCCTTGGAACTGCATTCGCTGCCACACAGACATTCGCGCTCTGCTAAAGCATTGCTTCGTAATGGGGCAACACTCTGTATCTCTCTCTGGCAGAGCCCGGCTGCCAAATTGGAAACGTCCAGACATTGCGCCCACAGGAAAGCTGCCAGCACTGAAAGCTCTAGCTGGTTTTCACTGTCCCTTGGAACTGCATTCGCTGCCACACAGACATTCGCGCTCTGCTAAAGCATTGCTTCGTAATGGGGCAACACTCTGTATCTCTCTCTGGCAGAGCCCGGCTGCCAAATTGGAAACGTCCAGAGATTGCGCCCACAGGAAAGCTGCCAGCACTGAAAGCTCTAGCTGGTTTTCACTGTCCCTTGGAACTGCATTCGCTGCCACACAGACATTCGCGCTCTGCTAAAGCATTGCTTCGTAATGGGGCAACACTCTGTATCTCTCTCTGGCAGAGCCCGGCTGCCAAATTGGAAACGTCCAGACATTGCGCCCACAGGAAAGCTGCCAGCACTGAAAGCTCTAGCTGGTTTTCACTGTCCCTTGGAACTGCATTCGCTGCCACACAGACATTCGCGCTCTGCTAAAGCATTGCTTCCTAATGGGGCAACACTCTGTATCTCTCTCTGGCAGAGCCCGGCTGCCAAATTGGAAACGTCCAGGGATTGCGCCCACAGGAAAGCTGCCAGCACTGAAAGCTCTAGCTGGTTTTCACTGTCCCTTGGAACTGCATTCGCTGCCACACAGACATTCGCGCTCTGCTAAAGCATTGCTTCCTAATGGGGCAACACTCTGTATCTCTCTGTGGCAGAGCCCGGCTGCCAAATTGGAAACGTCCAGAGATTGCGCCCACAGGAAAGCTGCCAGCACTGAAAGCTCTAGCTGGTTTTCACTGTCCCTTGGAACTGCATTCGCTGCCACACAGACATTCGCGCTCTGCTAAAGCATTGCTTCCTAATGGGGCAACACTCTGTATCTCTCTCTGGCAGAGCCCGGCTGCCAAATTGGAAACGTCCAGAGATTGCGCCCACAGGAAAGCTGCCAGCACTGAAAGCTCTAGCTGGTTTTCACTGTCCCTTGGAACTGCATTCGCTGCCACACAGACATTCGCGCTCTGCTAAAGCATTGCTTCCTAATGGGGCAACACTCTGTATCTCTCTCTGGCAGAGCCCGGCTGCCAAATTGGAAACGTCCAGACATTGCGCCCACAGGAAAGCTGCCAGCACTGAAAGCTCTAGCTGGTTTTCACTGTCCGTTGGAACTGCATTCGCTGCCACACAGACATTCGCGCTCTGCTAAAGCATTGCTTCGTAATGGGGCAACACTCTGTATCTCTCTCTGGCAGAGCCCGGCTGCCAAATTGGAAACGTCTAGAGATTGCGCCCACAGGAAAGCTGCCAGCACTGAAAGCTCTAGCTGGTTTTCACTGTCCCTTGGAACTGCATTCGCTGCCACACAGACATTCGCGCTCTGCTAAAGCATTGCTTCGTAATGGGGCAACACTCTGTATCTCTCTCTGGCAGAGCCCAGCTGCCAAATTGGAAACGTCCAGAGATTGCGCCCACACGAAAGCTGCCAGCACTGAAAGCTCTAGCTGGTTTTCACTGTCCCTTGGAACTGCATTCGCTGCCACACAGACATTCGCGCTCTGCTAAAGCATTGCTTCGTAATGGGGCAACACTCTGTATCTCTCTCTGGCAGAGCCCGGCTGCCAAATTGGAAACGTCCAGACATTGCGCCCACAGGAAAGCTGCCAGCACTGAAAGCTCTAGCTGGTTTTCACTGTCCCTTGGAACTGCATTCGCTGCCACACAGACATTCGCGCTCTGCTAAAGCATTGCTTCGTAATGGGGCAACACTCTGTATCTCTCTCTGGCAGAGCCCGGCTGCCAAATTGGAAACGGCCAGAGATTGCGCCCACAGGAAAGCTGCCAGCACTGAAAGCTCTAGCTGGTTTTCACTGTCCCTTGGAACTGCATTCGCTGCCACACAGACATTCGCGCTCTGCTAAAGCATTGCTTCGTAATGGGGCAACACTCTGTATCTCTCTCTGGCAGAGCCCGGCTGCCAAATTGGAAACGTCCAGAGATTGCGCCCACAGGAAAGCTGCCAGCACTGAAAGCTCTAGCTGGTTTTCACTGTCCCTTGGATCTGCATTTGCTGCCACACAGACATTCGCGCTCTGCTAAAGCATTGCTTCCTAATGGGGCAACACTCTGTATGTCTCTCTGGCAGAGCCCGGCTACCAAATTGGAAACGTCCAGACATTGCGCCCACAGGAAAGCTGCCAGCACTGAAAGCTCTAGCTGGTTTTCACTGTCCCTTGGAACTGCATTCGCTGCCACACAGACATTCGCGCTCTGCTAAAGCATTGCTTCGTAATGGGGCAACACTCTGTATCTCTGGCAGAGCCCGGCTGCCAAATTGGAAACGTCCGGAGATTGCGCCCACAGGAAAGCTGCCAGCACTGAAAGCTCTAGCTGGTTTTCACTGTCCCTTGGAACTGCATTCGCTGCCACACAGACATTCGCGCTCTGCTAAAGCATTGCTTCCTAATGGGGCAACACTCTGTATCTCTCTCTGGCAGAGCCCGGCTGCCAAATTGGAAACGGCCAGAGATTGCGCCCACAGGAAAGATGCCAGCACTGAAAGCTCTAGCTGGTTTTCACTGTCCCTTGGAACTGCATTCGCTGCCACACAGACATTCGCGCTCTGCTAAAACATTGCTTCGTAATGGGGCAACACTCTGTATCTCTCTCTGGCAGAGCCCGGCTGCCAAATTGGAAACGTCCAGAGATTGCGCCCACAGGAAAGCTGCCAGCACTGAAAGCTCTAGCTGGTTTTCACTGTCCCTTGGAACTGCATTCGCTGCCACACAGACATTCGCGCTCTGCTAAAGCATTGCTTCCTAATGGGGCAACACTCTGTATCTCTCTCTGGCAGAGCCCGGCTGCCAAATTGGAAACGTCCAGACATTGCGCCCATAGGAAAGCTGCCAGCACTGAAAGCTCTAGCTGGTTTTCACTGTCCCTTGGAACTGCATTCGCTGCCACACAGACATTCGCGCTCTGCTAAAGCATTGCTTCGTAATGGGGCAACACTCTGTATCTCTCTCTGGCAGAGCCCGGCTGCCAAATTGGAAACGTCCAGACATTGCGCCCACAGGAAAGCTGCCAGCACTGAAAGCTCTAGCTGGTTTTCACTGTCCCTTGGAACTGCATTCGCTGCCACACAGACATTCGCGCTCTGCTAAAGCATTGCTTCGTAATGGGGCAACACTCTGTATCTCTCTCTGGCAGAGCCCGGCTGCCAAATTGGAAACGTCCAGACATTGCGCCCACAGGAAAGCTGCCAGCACTGAAAGCTCTAGCTGGTTTTCACTGTCCCTTGGAACTGCATTCGCTGCCACACAGACATTCGCGCTCTGCTAAAGCATTGCTTCGTAATGGGGCAACACTCTGTATCTCTCTCTGGCAGAGCCCGGCTGCCAAATTGGAAACGTCCAGAGATTGCGCCCACAGGAAAGCTGCCAGCACTGAAAGCTCTAGCTGGTTTTCACTGTCCCTTGGAACTGCATTCGCTGCCACACAGACATTCGCGCTCTGCTAAAGCATTGCTTCCTAATGGGGCAACACTCTGTATCTCTCTCTGGCAGAGCCCGGCTGCCAAATTGGAAACGTCCAGAGATTGCGCCCACAGGAAAGCTGCCAGCACTGAAAGCTCTAGCTGGTTTTCACTGTCCCTTGGAACTGCATTCGCTGCCACACAGACATTCGCGCTCTGCTAAAGCATTGCTTCCTAATGGGGCAACACTCTGTATCTCTCTGTGGCAGAGCCCGGCTGCCAAATTGGAAACGTCCAGACATTGCGCCCACAGGAAAGCTGCCAGCACTGAAAGCTCTAGCTGGTTTTCACTGTCCCTTGGAACTGCATTCGCTGCCACACAGACATTCGCGCTCTGCTAAAGCATTGCTTCCTAATGGGGCAACACTCTGTATCTCTCTCTGGCAGAGCCCGGCTGCCAAATTGGAAACGTCCAGAGATTGCGCCCACAGGAAAGCTGCCAGCACTGAAAGCTCTAGCTGGTTTTCACTGTCCCTTGGAACTGCATTCGCTGCCACACAGACATTCGCGCTCTGCTAAAGCATTGCTTCCTAATGGGGCAACACTCTGTATCTCTCTCTGGCAGAGCCCGGCTGCCAAATTGGAAACGTCCAGACATTGCGCCCACAGGAAAGCTGCCAGCACTGAAAGCTCTAGCTGGTTTTCACTGTCCGTTGGAACTGCATTCGCTGCCACACAGACATTCGCGCTCTGCTAAAGCATTGCTTCGTAATGGGGCAACACTCTGTATCTCTCTCTGGCAGAGCCCGGCTGCCAAATTGGAAACGTCTAGAGATTGCGCCCACAGGAAAGCTGCCAGCACTGAAAGCTCTAGCTGGTTTTCACTGTCCCTTGGAACTGCATTCGCTGCCACACAGACATTCGCGCTCTGCTAAAGCATTGCTTCGTAATGGGGCAACACTCTGTATCTCTCTCTGGCAGAGCCCAGCTGCCAAATTGGAAACGTCCAGAGATTGCGCCCACACGAAAGCTGCCAGCACTGAAAGCTCTAGCTGGTTTTCACTGTCCCTTGGAACTGCATTCGCTGCCACACAGACATTCGCGCTCTGCTAAAGCATTGCTTCGTAATGGGGCAACACTCTGTATCTCTCTCTGGCAGAGCCCGGCTGCCAAATTGGAAACGTCCAGACATTGCGCCCACAGGAAAGCTGCCAGCACTGAAAGCTCTAGCTGGTTTTCACTGTCCCTTGGAACTGCATTCGCTGCCACACAGACATTCGCGCTCTGCTAAAGCATTGCTTCGTAATGGGGCAACACTCTGTATCTCTCTCTGGCAGAGCCCGGCTGCCAAATTGGAAACGGCCAGAGATTGCGCCCACAGGAAAGCTGCCAGCACTGAAAGCTCTAGCTGGTTTTCACTGTCCCTTGGAACTGCATTCGCTGCCACACAGACATTCGCGCTCTGCTAAAGCATTGCTTCGTAATGGGGCAACACTCTGTATCTCTCTCTGGCAGAGCCCGGCTGCCAAATTGGAAACGTCCAGAGATTGCGCCCACAGGAAAGCTGCCAGCACTGAAAGCTCTAGCTGGTTTTCACTGTCCCTTGGATCTGCATTTGCTGCCACACAGACATTCGCGCTCTGCTAAAGCATTGCTTCCTAATGGGGCAACACTCTGTATGTCTCTCTGGCAGAGCCCGGCTACCAAATTGGAAACGTCCAGACATTGCGCCCACAGGAAAGCTGCCAGCACTGAAAGCTCTAGCTGGTTTTCACTGTCCCTTGGAACTGCATTCGCTGCCACACAGACATTCGCGCTCTGCTAAAGCATTGCTTCGTAATGGGGCAACACTCTGTATCTCTGGCAGAGCCCGGCTGCCAAATTGGAAACGTCCGGAGATTGCGCCCACAGGAAAGCTGCCAGCACTGAAAGCTCTAGCTGGTTTTCACTGTCCCTTGGAACTGCATTCGCTGCCACACAGACATTCGCGCTCTGCTAAAGCATTGCTTCCTAATGGGGCAACACTCTGTATCTCTCTCTGGCAGAGCCCGGCTGCCAAATTGGAAACGGCCAGAGATTGCGCCCACAGGAAAGATGCCAGCACTGAAAGCTCTAGCTGGTTTTCACTGTCCCTTGGAACTGCATTCGCTGCCACACAGACATTCGCGCTCTGCTAAAACATTGCTTCGTAATGGGGCAACACTCTGTATCTCTCTCTGGCAGAGCCCGGCTGCCAAATTGGAAACGTCCAGAGATTGCGCCCACAGGAAAGCTGCCAGCACTGAAAGCTCTAGCTGGTTTTCACTGTCCCTTGGAACTGCATTCGCTGCCACACAGACATTCGCGCTCTGCTAAAGCATTGCTTCCTAATGGGGCAACACTCTGTATCTCTCTCTGGCAGAGCCCGGCTGCCAAATTGGAAACGTCCAGACATTGCGCCCATAGGAAAGCTGCCAGCACTGAAAGCTCTAGCTGGTTTTCACTGTCCCTTGGAACTGCATTCGCTGCCACACAGACATTCGCGCTCTGCTAAAGCATTGCTTCGTAATGGGGCAACACTCTGTATCTCTCTCTGGCAGAGCCCGGCTGCCAAATTGGAAACGTCCAGACATTGCGCCCACAGGAAAGCTGCCAGCACTGAAAGCTCTAGCTGGTTTTCACTGTCCCTTGGAACTGCATTCGCTGCCACACAGACATTCGCGCTCTGCTAAAGCATTGCTTCGTAATGGGGCAACACTCTGTATCTCTCTCTGGCAGAGCCCGGCTGCCAAATTGGAAACGTCCAGACATTGCGCCCACAGGAAAGCTGCCAGCACTGAAAGCTCTAGCTGGTTTTCACTGTCCCTTGGAACTGCATTCGCTGCCACACAGACATTCGCGCTCTGCTAAAGCATTGCTTCGTAATGGGGCAACACTCTGTATCTCTCTCTGGCAGAGCCCGGCTGCCAAATTGGAAACGTCCAGAGATTGCGCCCACAGGAAAGCTGCCAGCACTGAAAGCTCTAGCTGGTTTTCACTGTCCCTTGGAACTGCATTCGCTGCCACACAGACATTCGCGCTCTGCTAAAGCATTGCTTCCTAATGGGGCAACACTCTGTATCTCTCTCTGGCAGAGCCCGGCTGCCAAATTGGAAACGTCCAGAGATTGCGCCCACAGGAAAGCTGCCAGCACTGAAAGCTCTAGCTGGTTTTCACTGTCCCTTGGAACTGCATTCGCTGCCACACAGACATTCGCGCTCTGCTAAAGCATTGCTTCCTAATGGGGCAACACTCTGTATCTCTCTGTGGCAGAGCCCGGCTGCCAAATTGGAAACGTCCAGACATTGCGCCCACAGGAAAGCTGCCAGCACTGAAAGCTCTAGCTGGTTTTCACTGTCCCTTGGAACTGCATTCGCTGCCACACAGACATTCGCGCTCTGCTAAAGCATTGCTTCCTAATGGGGCAACACTCTGTATCTCTCTCTGGCAGAGCCCGGCTGCCAAATTGGAAACGTCCAGAGATTGCGCCCACAGGAAAGCTGCCAGCACTGAAAGCTCTAGCTGGTTTTCACTGTCCCTTGGAACTGCATTCGCTGCCACACAGACATTCGCGCTCTGCTAAAGCATTGCTTCCTAATGGGGCAACACTCTGTATCTCTCTCTGGCAGAGCCCGGCTGCCAAATTGGAAACGTCCAGACATTGCGCCCACAGGAAAGCTGCCAGCACTGAAAGCTCTAGCTGGTTTTCACTGTCCGTTGGAACTGCATTCGCTGCCACACAGACATTCGCGCTCTGCTAAAGCATTGCTTCGTAATGGGGCAACACTCTGTATCTCTCTCTGGCAGAGCCCGGCTGCCAAATTGGAAACGTCTAGAGATTGCGCCCACAGGAAAGCTGCCAGCACTGAAAGCTCTAGCTGGTTTTCACTGTCCCTTGGAACTGCATTCGCTGCCACACAGACATTCGCGCTCTGCTAAAGCATTGCTTCGTAATGGGGCAACACTCTGTATCTCTCTCTGGCAGAGCCCAGCTGCCAAATTGGAAACGTCCAGAGATTGCGCCCACACGAAAGCTGCCAGCACTGAAAGCTCTAGCTGGTTTTCACTGTCCCTTGGAACTGCATTCGCTGCCACACAGACATTCGCGCTCTGCTAAAGCATTGCTTCGTAATGGGGCAACACTCTGTATCTCTCTCTGGCAGAGCCCGGCTGCCAAATTGGAAACGTCCAGACATTGCGCCCACAGGAAAGCTGCCAGCACTGAAAGCTCTAGCTGGTTTTCACTGTCCCTTGGAACTGCATTCGCTGCCACACAGACATTCGCGCTCTGCTAAAGCATTGCTTCGTAATGGGGCAACACTCTGTATCTCTCTCTGGCAGAGCCCGGCTGCCAAATTGGAAACGGCCAGAGATTGCGCCCACAGGAAAGCTGCCAGCACTGAAAGCTCTAGCTGGTTTTCACTGTCCCTTGGAACTGCATTCGCTGCCACACAGACATTCGCGCTCTGCTAAAGCATTGCTTCGTAATGGGGCAACACTCTGTATCTCTCTCTGGCAGAGCCCGGCTGCCAAATTGGAAACGTCCAGAGATTGCGCCCACAGGAAAGCTGCCAGCACTGAAAGCTCTAGCTGGTTTTCACTGTCCCTTGGATCTGCATTTGCTGCCACACAGACATTCGCGCTCTGCTAAAGCATTGCTTCCTAATGGGGCAACACTCTGTATGTCTCTCTGGCAGAGCCCGGCTACCAAATTGGAAACGTCCAGACATTGCGCCCACAGGAAAGCTGCCAGCACTGAAAGCTCTAGCTGGTTTTCACTGTCCCTTGGAACTGCATTCGCTGCCACACAGACATTCGCGCTCTGCTAAAGCATTGCTTCGTAATGGGGCAACACTCTGTATCTCTGGCAGAGCCCGGCTGCCAAATTGGAAACGTCCGGAGATTGCGCCCACAGGAAAGCTGCCAGCACTGAAAGCTCTAGCTGGTTTTCACTGTCCCTTGGAACTGCATTCGCTGCCACACAGACATTCGCGCTCTGCTAAAGCATTGCTTCCTAATGGGGCAACACTCTGTATCTCTCTCTGGCAGAGCCCGGCTGCCAAATTGGAAACGGCCAGAGATTGCGCCCACAGGAAAGATGCCAGCACTGAAAGCTCTAGCTGGTTTTCACTGTCCCTTGGAACTGCATTCGCTGCCACACAGACATTCGCGCTCTGCTAAAACATTGCTTCGTAATGGGGCAACACTCTGTATCTCTCTCTGGCAGAGCCCGGCTGCCAAATTGGAAACGTCCAGAGATTGCGCCCACAGGAAAGCTGCCAGCACTGAAAGCTCTAGCTGGTTTTCACTGTCCCTTGGAACTGCATTCGCTGCCACACAGACATTCGCGCTCTGCTAAAGCATTGCTTCCTAATGGGGCAACACTCTGTATCTCTCTCTGGCAGAGCCCGGCTGCCAAATTGGAAACGTCCAGACATTGCGCCCATAGGAAAGCTGCCAGCACTGAAAGCTCTAGCTGGTTTTCACTGTCCCTTGGAACTGCATTCGCTGCCACACAGACATTTGCGCTCTGCTAAAGCAGTGCTTCGTAATGGGGCAACACTCTGTATCTCTCTCTGGCAGAGCCCGGCTGCCAAATTGGAAACGTCCAGACATTGCGCCCACAGGAAAGCTGCCAGCACTGAAAGCTCTAGCTGGTTTTCACTGTCCCTTGGAACTGCATTCGCTGCCACACAGACATTCGCGCTCTGCTAAAGCATTGCTTCGTAATGGGGCAACACTCTGTATCTCTCTCTGGCAGAGCCTGGCTGCCAAATTGGAAACGTCCAGAGATTGCGCCCACAGGAAAGCTGCCAGCACTGAAAGCTCTAGCTGGTTTTCACTGTCCCTTGGAACTGCATTCGCTGCCACACAGACATTCGCGCTCTGCTAAAGCATTGCTTCCTAATGGGGCAACACTCTGTATCTCTCTCTGGCAGAGCCCGGCTGCCAAATTGGAAACGTCCAGAGATTGCGCCCACAGGAAAGATGCCAGCACTGAAAGCTCTAGATGGTTTTCACTGTCCCTTGGAACTGCATTCGCTGCCACACAGACATTCGCGCTCTGCTAAAGCATTGCTTCCTAATGGGGCAACACTCTGTATCTCTCTCTGGCAGAGCCCGGCTGCCAAATTGGAAACGTCCAGACATTGCGCCCACAGGAAAGCTGCCAGCACTGAAAGCTCTAGCTGGTTTTCACTGTCCCTTGGAACTGCATTCGCTGCCACACAGACATTCGCGCTCTGCTAAAGCATTGCTTCGTAATGGGGCAACACTCTGTATCTCTCTCTGGCAGAGCCCGGCTGCCAAATTGGAAACGTCCAGAGATTGCGCCCACAGGAAAGCTGCCAGCACTGAAAGCTCTAGCTGGTTTTCACTGTCCCTTGGAACTGCATTCGCTGCCACACAGACATTCGCGCTCTGCTAAAGCATTGCTTCGTAATGGGGCAACACTCTGTATCTCTCTCTGGCAGAGCCCGGCTGCCAAATTGGAAACGTCCAGACATTGCGCCCACAGGAAAGCTGCCAGCACTGAAAGCTCTAGCTGGTTTTCACTGTCCCTTGGAACTGCATTCGCTGCCACACAGACATTCGCGCTCTGCTAAAGCATTGCTTCCTAATGGGGCAACACTCTGTATCTCTCTCTGGCAGAGCCCGGCTGCCAAGTTGGAAACGTCCAGAGATTGCGCCCACAGGAAAGCTGCCAGCACTGAAAGCTCTAGCTGGTTTTCACTGTCCCTTGGAACTGCATTCGCTGCCACACAGACATTCGCGCTCTGCTAAAGCATTGCTTCCTAATGGGGCAACACTCTGTATCTCTCTCTGGCAGAGCCCGGCTGCCAAATTGGAAACGTCCAGACATTGCGCCCACAGGAAAGCTGCCAGCACTGAAAGCTCTAGCTGGTTTTCACTGTCCCTTGGAACTGCATTCGCTGCCACACAGACATTCGCGCTCTGCTAAAGCATTGCTTCGTAATGGGGCAACACTCTGTATCTCTCTCTGGCAGAGCCCGGCTGCCAAATTGGAAACGTCCAGACATTGCGCCCACAGGAAAGCTGCCAGCACTGAAAGCTCTAGCTGGTTTTCACTGTCCCTTGGAACTGCATTCGCTGCCACACAGACATTCGCGCTCTGCTAAAGCATTGCTTCGTAATGGGGCAACACTCTGTATCTCTCTCTGGCAGAGCCCGGCTGCCAAATTGGAAACGTCCAGAGATTGCGCCCACAGGAAAGCTGCCAGCACTGAAAGCTCTAGCTGGTTTTCACTGTCCCTTGGAACTGCATTCGCTGCCACACAGACATTCGCGCTCTGCTAAAGCATTGCTTCCTAATGGGGCAACACTCTGTATCTCTCTCTGGCAGAGCCCGGCTGCCAAATTGGAAACGTCCAGACATTGCGCCCACACGAAAGCTGCCAGCACTGAAAGCTCTAGCTGGTTTTCACTGTCCCTTGGAACTGCATTCGCTGCCACACAGACATTCGCGCTCTGCTAAAGCATTGCTTCCTAATGGGGCAACACTCTGTATCTCTCTGTGGCAGAGCCCGGCTGCCAAATTGGAAACGTCCAGAGATTGCGCCCACAGGAAAGATGCCAGCACTGAAAGCTCTAGCTGGTTTTCACTGTCCCTTGGAACTGCATTCGCTGCCACACAGACATTCGCGCTCTGCTAAAGCATTGCTTCGTAATGGGGCAACACTCTGTATCTCTCTCTGGCAGAGCCCGGCTGCCAAATTGGAAACGTCCAGACATTGCGCCCACAGGAAAGCTGCCAGCACTGAAAGCTCTAGCTGGTTTTCACTGTCCCTTGGAACTGCATTCGCTGCCACACAGACATTCGCGCTCTGCTAAAGCATTGCTTCCTAATGGGGCAACACTCTGTATCTCTCTCTGGCAGAGCCCGGCTGCCAAATTGGAAACGTCCAGAGATTGCGCCCACAGGAAAGCTGCCAGCACTGAAAGCTCTAGCTGGTTTTCACTGTCCCTTGGAACTGCATTCGCTGCCACACAGACATTCGCGCTCTGCTAAAGCATTGCTTCTTAATGGGGCAACACTCTGTATCTCTCTCTGGCAGAGCCCGGCTGCCAAATTGGAAACGTCCAGACATTGCGCCCACAGGAAAGCTGCCAGCACTGAAAGCTCTAGCTGGTTTTCACTGTCCCTTGGAACTGCATTCGCTGCCACACAGACATTCGCGCTCTGCTAAAGCATTGCTTCCTAATGGGGCAACACTCTGTATCTCTCTCTGGCAGAGCCCGGCTGCCAAATTGGAAACGGCCAGAGATTGCGCCCACAGGAAAGCTGCCAGCACTGAAAGCTCTAGCTGGTTTTCACTGTCCCTTGGAACTGCATTCGCTGCCACACAGACATTCGCGCTCTGCTAAAGCATTGCTTCGTAATGGGGCAACACTCTGTATCTCTCTCTGGCAGAGCCCGGCTGCCAAATTGGAAACGTCCAGAGATTGCGCCCACAGGAAAGCTGCCAGCACTGAAAGCTCTAGCTGGTTTTCACTGTCCCTTGGAACTGCATTCGCTGCCACACAGACATTCGCGCTCTGCTAAAGCATTGCTTCGTAATGGGGCAACACTCTGTATCTCTCTCTGGCAGAGCCCGGCTGCCAAATTGGAAACGTCCAGACATTGCGCCCACAGGAAAGCTGCCAGCACTGAAAGCTCTAGCTGGTTTTCACTGTCCCTTGGAACTGCATTCGCTGCCACACAGACATTCGCGCTCTGCTAAAGCATTGCTTCCTAATGGGGCAACACTCTGTATCTCTCTCTGGCAGAGCCCGGCTGCCAAGTTGGAAACGTCCAGAGATTGCGCCCACAGGAAAGCTGCCAGCACTGAAAGCTCTAGCTGGTTTTCACTGTCCCTTGGAACTGCATTCGCTGCCACACAGACATTCGCGCTCTGCTAAAGCATTGCTTCCTAATGGGGCAACACTCTGTATCTCTCTCTGGCAGAGCCCGGCTGCCAAATTGGAAACGTCCAGACATTGCGCCCACAGGAAAGCTGCCAGCACTGAAAGCTCTAGCTGGTTTTCACTGTCCCTTGGAACTGCATTCGCTGCCACACAGACATTCGCGCTCTGCTAAAGCATTGCTTCGTAATGGGGCAACACTCTGTATCTCTCTCTGGCAGAGCCTGGCTGCCAAATTGGAAACGTCCAGAGATTGCGCCCACAGGAAAGCTGCCAGCACTGAAAGCTCTAGCTGGTTTTCACTGTCCCTTGGAACTGCATTCGCTGCCACACAGACATTCGCGCTCTGCTAAAGCATTGCTTCCTAATGGGGCAACACTCTGTATCTCTCTCTGGCAGAGCCCGGCTGCCAAATTGGAAACGTCCAGAGATTGCGCCCACAGGAAAGATGCCAGCACTGAAAGCTCTAGATGGTTTTCACTGTCCCTTGGAACTGCATTCGCTGCCACACAGACATTCGCGCTCTGCTAAAGCATTGCTTCCTAATGGGGCAACACTCTGTATCTCTCTCTGGCAGAGCCCGGCTGCCAAATTGGAAACGTCCAGACATTGCGCCCACAGGAAAGCTGCCAGCACTGAAAGCTCTAGCTGGTTTTCACTGTCCCTTGGAACTGCATTCGCTGCCACACAGACATTCGCGCTCTGCTAAAGCATTGCTTCGTAATGGGGCAACACTCTGTATCTCTCTCTGGCAGAGCCCGGCTGCCAAATTGGAAACGTCCAGAGATTGCGCCCACAGGAAAGCTGCCAGCACTGAAAGCTCTAGCTGGTTTTCACTGTCCCTTGGAACTGCATTCGCTGCCACACAGACATTCGCGCTCTGCTAAAGCATTGCTTCGTAATGGGGCAACACTCTGTATCTCTCTCTGGCAGAGCCCGGCTGCCAAATTGGAAACGTCCAGACATTGCGCCCACAGGAAAGCTGCCAGCACTGAAAGCTCTAGCTGGTTTTCACTGTCCCTTGGAACTGCATTCGCTGCCACACAGACATTCGCGCTCTGCTAAAGCATTGCTTCCTAATGGGGCAACACTCTGTATCTCTCTCTGGCAGAGCCCGGCTGCCAAGTTGGAAACGTCCAGAGATTGCGCCCACAGGAAAGCTGCCAGCACTGAAAGCTCTAGCTGGTTTTCACTGTCCCTTGGAACTGCATTCGCTGCCACACAGACATTCGCGCTCTGCTAAAGCATTGCTTCCTAATGGGGCAACACTCTGTATCTCTCTCTGGCAGAGCCCGGCTGCCAAATTGGAAACGTCCAGACATTGCGCCCACAGGAAAGCTGCCAGCACTGAAAGCTCTAGCTGGTTTTCACTGTCCCTTGGAACTGCATTCGCTGCCACACAGACATTCGCGCTCTGCTAAAGCATTGCTTCGTAATGGGGCAACACTCTGTATCTCTCTCTGGCAGAGCCCGGCTGCCAAATTGGAAACGTCCAGACATTGCGCCCACAGGAAAGCTGCCAGCACTGAAAGCTCTAGCTGGTTTTCACTGTCCCTTGGAACTGCATTCGCTGCCACACAGACATTCGCGCTCTGCTAAAGCATTGCTTCGTAATGGGGCAACACTCTGTATCTCTCTCTGGCAGAGCCCGGCTGCCAAATTGGAAACGTCCAGAGATTGCGCCCACAGGAAAGCTGCCAGCACTGAAAGCTCTAGCTGGTTTTCACTGTCCCTTGGAACTGCATTCGCTGCCACACAGACATTCGCGCTCTGCTAAAGCATTGCTTCCTAATGGGGCAACACTCTGTATCTCTCTCTGGCAGAGCCCGGCTGCCAAATTGGAAACGTCCAGACATTGCGCCCACACGAAAGCTGCCAGCACTGAAAGCTCTAGCTGGTTTTCACTGTCCCTTGGAACTGCATTCGCTGCCACACAGACATTCGCGCTCTGCTAAAGCATTGCTTCCTAATGGGGCAACACTCTGTATCTCTCTGTGGCAGAGCCCGGCTGCCAAATTGGAAACGTCCAGAGATTGCGCCCACAGGAAAGATGCCAGCACTGAAAGCTCTAGCTGGTTTTCACTGTCCCTTGGAACTGCATTCGCTGCCACACAGACATTCGCGCTCTGCTAAAGCATTGCTTCGTAATGGGGCAACACTCTGTATCTCTCTCTGGCAGAGCCCGGCTGCCAAATTGGAAACGTCCAGACATTGCGCCCACAGGAAAGCTGCCAGCACTGAAAGCTCTAGCTGGTTTTCACTGTCCCTTGGAACTGCATTCGCTGCCACACAGACATTCGCGCTCTGCTAAAGCATTGCTTCCTAATGGGGCAACACTCTGTATCTCTCTCTGGCAGAGCCCGGCTGCCAAATTGGAAACGTCCAGAGATTGCGCCCACAGGAAAGCTGCCAGCACTGAAAGCTCTAGCTGGTTTTCACTGTCCCTTGGAACTGCATTCGCTGCCACACAGACATTCGCGCTCTGCTAAAGCATTGCTTCTTAATGGGGCAACACTCTGTATCTCTCTCTGGCAGAGCCCGGCTGCCAAATTGGAAACGTCCAGACATTGCGCCCACAGGAAAGCTGCCAGCACTGAAAGCTCTAGCTGGTTTTCACTGTCCCTTGGAACTGCATTCGCTGCCACACAGACATTCGCGCTCTGCTAAAGCATTGCTTCCTAATGGGGCAACACTCTGTATCTCTCTCTGGCAGAGCCCGGCTGCCAAATTGGAAACGGCCAGAGATTGCGCCCACAGGAAAGCTGCCAGCACTGAAAGCTCTAGCTGGTTTTCACTGTCCCTTGGAACTGCATTCGCTGCCACACAGACATTCGCGCTCTGCTAAAGCATTGCTTCGTAATGGGGCAACACTCTGTATCTCTCTCTGGCAGAGCCCGGCTGCCAAATTGGAAACGTCCAGAGATTGCGCCCACAGGAAAGCTGCCAGCACTGAAAGCTCTAGCTGGTTTTCACTGTCCCTTGGAACTGCATTCGCTGCCACACAGACATTCGCGCTCTGCTAAAGCATTGCTTCGTAATGGGGCAACACTCTGTATCTCTCTCTGGCAGAGCCCGGCTGCCAAATTGGAAACGTCCAGACATTGCGCCCACAGGAAAGCTGCCAGCACTGAAAGCTCTAGCTGGTTTTCACTGTCCCTTGGAACTGCATTCGCTGCCACACAGACATTCGCGCTCTGCTAAAGCATTGCTTCCTAATGGGGCAACACTCTGTATCTCTCTCTGGCAGAGCCCGGCTGCCAAGTTGGAAACGTCCAGAGATTGCGCCCACAGGAAAGCTGCCAGCACTGAAAGCTCTAGCTGGTTTTCACTGTCCCTTGGAACTGCATTCGCTGCCACACAGACATTCGCGCTCTGCTAAAGCATTGCTTCCTAATGGGGCAACACTCTGTATCTCTCTCTGGCAGAGCCCGGCTGCCAAATTGGAAACGTCCAGACATTGCGCCCACAGGAAAGCTGCCAGCACTGAAAGCTCTAGCTGGTTTTCACTGTCCCTTGGAACTGCATTCGCTGCCACACAGACATTCGCGCTCTGCTAAAGCATTGCTTCGTAATGGGGCAACACTCTGTATCTCTCTCTGGCAGAGCCCGGCTGCCAAATTGGAAACGTCCAGACATTGCGCCCACAGGAAAGCTGCCAGCACTGAAAGCTCTAGCTGGTTTTCACTGTCCCTTGGAACTGCATTCGCTGCCACACAGACATTCGCGCTCTGCTAAAGCATTGCTTCGTAATGGGGCAACACTCTGTATCTCTCTCTGGCAGAGCCCGGCTGCCAAATTGGAAACGTCCAGACATTGCGCCCACAGGAAAGCTGCCAGCACTGAAAGCTCTAGCTGGTTTTCACTGTCCCTTGGAACTGCATTCGCTGCCACACAGACATTCGCGCTCTGCTAAAGCATTGCTTCGTAATGGGGCAACACTCTGTATCTCTCTCTGGCAGAGCCCGGCTGCCAAATTGGAAACGTCCAGAGATTGCGCCCACAGGAAAGCTGCCAGCACTGAAAGCTCTAGCTGGTTTTCACTGTCCCTTGGAACTGCATTCGCTGCCACACAGACATTCGCGCTCTGCTAAAGCATTGCTTCCTAATGGGGCAACACTCTGTATCTCTCTCTGGCAGAGCCCGGCTGCCAAATTGGAAACGTCCAGACATTGCGCCCACACGAAAGCTGCCAGCACTGAAAGCTCTAGCTGGTTTTCACTGTCCCTTGGAACTGCATTCGCTGCCACACAGACATTCGCGCTCTGCTAAAGCATTGCTTCCTAATGGGGCAACACTCTGTATCTCTCTCTGGCAGAGCCCGGCTGCCAAGTTGGAAACGTCCAGACATTGCGCCCACAGGAAAGCTGCCAGCACTGAAAGCTCTAGCTGGTTTTCACTGTCCCTTGGAACTGCATTCGCTGCCATACAGACATTCGCGCTCTGCTAAAGCATTGCTTCGTAATGGGGCAACACTCTGTATCTCTCTCTGGCAGAGCCCGGCTGCCAAATTGGAAACGTCCAGACATTGCGCCCACAGGAAAGCTGCCAGCACTGAAAGCTCTAGCTGGTTTTCACTGTCCCTTGGAACTGCATTCGCTGCCACACAGACATTCGCGCTCTGCTAAAGCATTGCTTCCTAATGGGGCAACACTCTGTATCTCTCTCTGGCAGAGCCCGGCTGCCAAATTGGAAACGTCCAGAGATTGCGCCCACAGGAAAGCTGCCAGCACTGAAAGCTCTAGCTGGTTTTCACTGTCCCTTGGAACTGCATTCGCTGCCACACAGACATTCGCGCTCTGCTAAAGCATTGCTTCGTAATGGGGCAACACTCTGTATCTCTCTCTGGCAGAGCCCGGCTGCCAAATTGGAAACGTCCAGAGATTGCGCCCACAGGAAAGCTGCCAGCACTGAAAGCTCTAGCTGGTTTTCACTGTCCCTTGGAACTGCATTCGCTGCCACACAGACATTCGCGCTCTGCTAAAGCATTGCTTCCTAATGGGGCAACACTCTGTATCTCTCTCTGGCAGAGCCCGGCTGCCAAATTGGAAACGTCCAGAGATTGCGCCCACAGGAAAGCTGCCAGCACTGAAAGCTCTAGCTGGTTTTCACTGTCCCTTGGAACTGCATTCGCTGCCACACAGACATTCGCGCTCTGCTAAAGCATTGCTTCCTAATGGGGCAACACTCTGTATCTCTCTCTGGCAGAGCCCGGCTGCCAAATTGGAAACGTCCAGACATTGCGCCCACAGGAAAGCTGCCAGCACTGAAAGCTCTAGCTGGTTTTCACTGTCCCTTGGAACTGCATTCGCTGCCACACAGACATTCGCGCTCTGCTAAAGCATTGCTTCGTAATGGGGCAACACTCTGTATCTCTCTCTGGCAGAGCCCAGCTGCCAAATTGGAAACGTCTAGAGATTGCGCCCACAGGAAAGCTGCCAGCACTGAAAGCTCTAGCTGGTTTTCACTGTCCCTTGGAACTGCATTCGCTGCCACACAGACATTCGCGCTCTGCTAAAGCATTGCTTCGTAATGGGGCAACACTCTGTATCTCTCTCTGGCAGAGCCCGGCTGCCAAATTGGAAACGTCCAGAGATTGCGCCCACAGGAAAGCTGCCAGCACTGAAAGCTCTAGCTGGTTTTCACTGTCCCTTGGAACTGCATTCGCTGCCACACAGACATTCGCGCTCTGCTAAAGCATTGCTTTGTAATGGGGCAACACTCTGTATCTCTCTCTGGCAGAGCCCGGCTGCCAAATTGGAAACGTCCAGACATTGCGCCCACAGGAAAGCTGCCAGCACTGAAAGCTCTAGCTGGTTTTCACTGTCCCTTGGAACTGCATTCGCTGCCACACAGACATTCGCGCTCTGCTAAAGCATTGCTTCCTAATGGGGCAACACTCTGTATCTCTCTCTGGCAGAGCCCGGCTGCCAAATTGGAAACGTCCAGAGATTGCGCCCACAGGAAAGCTGCCAGCACTGAAAGCTCTAGCTGGTTTTCACTGTCCCTTGGAACTGCATTCGCTGCCACACAGACATTCGCGCTCTGCTAAAGCATTGCTTCCTAATGGGGCAACACTCTGTATCTCTCTCTGGCAGAGCCCGGCTGCCAAATTGGAAACGTCCAGACATTGCGCCCACAGGAAAGCTGCCAGCACTGAAAGCTCTAGCTGGTTTTCACTGTCCCTTGGAACTGCATTCGCTGCCACACAGACATTCGCGCTCTGCTAAAGCATTGCTTCGTAATGGGGCAACACTCTGTATCTCTCTCTGGCAGAGCCCAGCTGCCAAATTGGAAACGTCTAGAGATTGCGCCCACAGGAAAGCTGCCAGCACTGAAAGCTCTAGCTGGTTTTCACTGTCCCTTGGAACTGCATTCGCTGCCACACAGACATTCGCGCTCTGCTAAAGCATTGCTTCGTAATGGGGCAACACTCTGTATCTCTCTCTGGCAGAGCCCGGCTGCCAAATTGGAAACGTCCAGACATTGCGCCCACAGGAAAGCTGCCAGCACTGAAAGCTCTAGCTGGTTTTCACTGTCCCTTGGAACTGCATTCGCTGCCACACAGACATTCGCGCTCTGCTAAAGCATTGCTTCCTAATGGGGCAACACTCTGTATCTCTCTCTGGCAGAGCCCGGCTGCCAAGTTGGAAACGTCCAGACATTGCGCCCACAGGAAAGCTGCCAGCACTGAAAGCTCTAGCTGGTTTTCACTGTCCCTTGGAACTGCATTCGCTGCCACACAGACATTCGCGCTCTGCTAAAGCATTGCTTCGTAATGGGGCAACACTCTGTATCTCTCTCTGGCAGAGCCCGGCTGCCAAATTGGAAACGTCCAGACATTGCGCCCACAGGAAAGCTGCCAGCACTGAAAGCTCTAGCTGGTTTTCACTGTCCCTTGGAACTGCATTCGCTGCCACACAGACATTCGCGCTCTGCTAAAGCATTGCTTCGTAATGGGGCAACACTCTGTATCTCTCTCTGGCAGAGCCCGGCTGCCAAATTGGAAACGTCCAGAGATTGCGCCCACAGGAAAGCTGCCAGCACTGAAAGCTCTAGCTGGTTTTCACTGTCCCTTGGAACTGCATTCGCTGCCACACAGACATTCGCGCTCTGCTAAAGCATTGCTTCGTAATGGGGCAACACTCTGTATCTCTCTCTGGCAGAGCCCGGCTGCCAAATTGGAAACGTCCAGACATTGCGCCCACAGGAAAGCTGCCAGCACTGAAAGCTCTAGCTGGTTTTCACTGTCCCTTGGAACTGCATTCGCTGCCACACAGACATTCGCGCTCTGCTAAAGCATTGCTTCCTAATGGGGCAACACTCTGTATCTCTCTCTGGCAGAGCCCGGCTGCCAAATTGGAAACGTCCAGAGATTGCGCCCACAGGAAAGCTGCCAGCACTGAAAGCTCTAGCTGGTTTTCACTGTCCCTTGGAACTGCATTCGCTGCCACACAGACATTCGCGCTCTGCTAAAGCATTGCTTCCTAATGGGGCAACACTCTGTATCTCTCTGTGGCAGAGCCCGGCTGCCAAATTGGAAACGTCCAGACATTGCGCCCACAGGAAAGCTGCCAGCACTGAAAGCTCTAGCTGGTTTTCACTGTCCCTTGGAACTGCATTCGCTGCCACACAGACATTCGCGCTCTGCTAAAGCATTGCTTCCTAATGGGGCAACACTCTGTATCTCTCTCTGGCAGAGCCCGGCTGCCAAATTGGAAACGTCCAGAGATTGCGCCCACAGGAAAGCTGCCAGCACTGAAAGCTCTAGCTGGTTTTCACTGTCCCTTGGAACTGCATTCGCTGCCACACAGACATTCGCGCTCTGCTAAAGCATTGCTTCCTAATGGGGCAACACTCTGTATCTCTCTCTGGCAGAGCCCGGCTGCCAAATTGGAAACGTCCAGACATTGCGCCCACAGGAAAGCTGCCAGCACTGAAAGCTCTAGCTGGTTTTCACTGTCCCTTGGAACTGCATTCGCTGCCACACAGACATTCGCGCTCTGCTAAAGCATTGCTTCGTAATGGGGCAACACTCTGTATCTCTCTCTGGCAGAGCCCAGCTGCCAAATTGGAAACGTCTAGAGATTGCGCCCACAGGAAAGCTGCCAGCACTGAAAGCTCTAGCTGGTTTTCACTGTCCCTTGGAACTGCATTCGCTGCCACACAGACATTCGCGCTCTGCTAAAGCATTGCTTCGTAATGGGGCAACACTCTGTATCTCTCTCTGGCAGAGCCCAGCTGCCAAATTGGAAACGTCCAGAGATTGCGCCCACAGGAAAGCTGCCAGCACTGAAAGCTCTAGCTGGTTTTCACTGTCCCTTGGAACTGCATTCGCTGCCACACAGACATTCGCGCTCTGCTAAAGCATTGCTTCGTAATGGGGCAACACTCTGTATCTCTCTCTGGCAGAGCCCGGCTGCCAAATTGGAAACGTCCAGACATTGCGCCCACAGGAAAGCTGCCAGCACTGAAAGCTCTAGCTGGTTTTCACTGTCCCTTGGAACTGCATTCGCTGCCACACAGACATTCGCGCTCTGCTAAAGCATTGCTTCCTAATGGGGCAACACTCTGTATCTCTCTCTGGCAGAGCCCGGCTGCCAAATTGGAAACGTCCAGACATTGCGCCCACAGGAAAGCTGCCAGCACTGAAAGCTCTAGCTGGTTTTCACTGTCCCTTGGAACTGCATTCGCTGCCACACAGACATTCGCGCTCTGCTAAAGCATTGCTTCCTAATGGGGCAACACTCTGTATCTCTCTCTGGCAGAGCCCGGCTGCCAAATTGGAAACGTCCAGAGATTGCGCCCACAGGAAAGCTGCCAGCACTGAAAGCTCTAGCTGGTTTTCACTGTCCCTTGGAACTGCATTCGCTGCCACACAGACATTCGCGCTCTGCTAAAGCATTGCTTCCTAATGGGGCAACACTCTGTATCTCTCTGTGGCAGAGCCCGGCTGCCAAATTGGAAACGTCCAGACATTGCGCCCACAGGAAAGCTGCCAGCACTGAAAGCTCTAGCTGGTTTTCACTGTCCCTTGGAACTGCATTCGCTGCCACACAGACATTCGCGCTCTGCTAAAGCATTGCTTCCTAATGGGGCAACACTCTGTATCTCTCTCTGGCAGAGCCCGGCTGCCAAATTGGAAACGTCCAGAGATTGCGCCCACAGGAAAGCTGCCAGCACTGAAAGCTCTAGCTGGTTTTCACTGTCCCTTGGAACTGCATTCGCTGCCACACAGACATTCGCGCTCTGCTAAAGCATTGCTTCGTAATGGGGCAACACTCTGTATCTCTCTCTGGCAGAGCCCAGCTGCCAAATTGGAAACGTCTAGAGATTGCGCCCACAGGAAAGCTGCCAGCACTGAAAGCTCTAGCTGGTTTTCACTGTCCCTTGGAACTGCATTCGCTGCCACACAGACATTCGCGCTCTGCTAAAGCATTGCTTCGTAATGGGGCAACACTCTGTATCTCTCTCTGGCAGAGCCCAGCTGCCAAATTGGAAACGTCCAGAGATTGCGCCCACACGAAAGCTGCCAGCACTGAAAGCTCTAGCTGGTTTTCACTGTCCCTTGGAACTGCATTCGCTGCCACACAGACATTCGCGCTCTGCTAAAGCATTGCTTCGTAATGGGGCAACACTCTGTATCTCTCTCTGGCAGAGCCCGGCCACCAAATTGGAAACGTCCAGACATTGCGCCCACAGGAAAGCTGCCAGCACTGAAAGCTCTAGCTGGTTTTCACTGTCCCTTGGAACTGCATTCGCTGCCACACAGACATTCGCGCCCTGCTAAAGCATTGCTTCGTAATGGGGCAACACTCTGTATCTCTCTCTGGCAGAGCCCGGCTGCCAAATTGGAAACGGCCAGAGATTGCACCCACAGGAAAGCTGCCAGCACTGAAAGCTCTAGCTGGTTTTCACTGTCCCTTGGAACTGCATTCGCTGCCACACAGACATTCGCGCTCTGCTAAAGCATTGCTTCGTAATGGGGCAACACTCTGTATCTCTCTCTGGCAGAGCCCGGCTGCCAAATTGGAAACGTCCAGAGATTGCGCCCACAGGAAAGCTGCCAGCACTGAAAGCTCTAGCTGGTTTTCACTGTCCCTTGGATCTGCATTTGCTGCCACACAGACATTCGCGCTCTGCTAAAGCATTGCTTCCTAATGGGGCAACACTCTGTATGTCTCTCTGGCAGAGCCCGGCTACCAAATTGGAAACGTCCAGACATTGCGCCCACAGGAAAGCTGCCAGCACTGAAAGCTCTAGCTGGTTTTCACTGTCCCTTGGAACTGCATTCGCTGCCACACAGACATTCGCGCTCTGCTAAAGCATTGCTTCGTAATGGGGCAACACTCTGTATCTCTGGCAGAGCCCGGCTGCCAAATTGGAAACGTCCGGAGATTGCGCCCACAGGAAAGCTGCCAGCACTGAAAGCTCTAGCTGGTTTTCACTGTCCCTTGGAACTGCATTCGCTGCCACACAGACATTCGCGCTCTGCTAAAGCATTGCTTCCTAATGGGGCAACACTCTGTATCTCTCTCTGGCAGAGCCCGGCTGCCAAATTGGAAACGGCCAGAGATTGCGCCCACAGGAAAGATGCCAGCACTGAAAGCTCTAGCTGGTTTTCACTGTCCCTTGGAACTGCATTCGCTGCCACACAGACATTCGCGCTCTGCTAAAACATTGCTTCGTAATGGGGCAACACTCTGTATCTCTCTCTGGCAGAGCCCGGCTGCCAAATTGGAAACGTCCAGAGATTGCGCCCACAGGAAAGCTGCCAGCACTGAAAGCTCTAGCTGGTTTTCACTGTCCCTTGGAACTGCATTCGCTGCCACACAGACATTCGCGCTCTGCTAAAGCATTGCTTCCTAATGGGGCAACACTCTGTATCTCTCTCTGGCAGAGCCCGGCTGCCAAATTGGAAACGTCCAGACATTGCGCCCATAGGAAAGCTGCCAGCACTGAAAGCTCTAGCTGGTTTTCACTGTCCCTTGGAACTGCATTCGCTGCCACACAGACATTTGCGCTCTGCTAAAGCAGTGCTTCGTAATGGGGCAACACTCTGTATCTCTCTCTGGCAGAGCCCGGCTGCCAAATTGGAAACGTCCAGAGATTGCGCCCACAGGAAAGCTGCCAGCACTGAAAGCTCTAGCTGGTTTTCACTGTCCCTTGGAACTGCATTCGCTGCCACACAGACATTCGCGCTCTGCTAAAGCATTGCTTCGTAATGGGGCAACACTCTGTATCTCTCTCTGGCAGAGCCTGGCTGCCAAATTGGAAACGTCCAGAGATTGCGCCCACAGGAAAGCTGCCAGCACTGAAAGCTCTAGCTGGTTTTCACTGTCCCTTGGAACTGCATTCGCTGCCACACAGACATTCGCGCTCTGCTAAAGCATTGCTTCCTAATGGGGCAACACTCTGTATCTCTCTCTGGCAGAGCCCGGCTGCCAAATTGGAAACGTCCAGAGATTGCGCCCACAGGAAAGATGCCAGCACTGAAAGCTCTAGATGGTTTTCACTGTCCCTTGGAACTGCATTCGCTGCCACACAGACATTCGCGCTCTGCTAAAGCATTGCTTCCTAATGGGGCAACACTCTGTATCTCTCTCTGGCAGAGCCCGGCTGCCAAATTGGAAACGTCCAGACATTGCGCCCACAGGAAAGCTGCCAGCACTGAAAGCTCTAGCTGGTTTTCACTGTCCCTTGGAACTGCATTCGCTGCCACACAGACATTCGCGCTCTGCTAAAGCATTGCTTCGTAATGGGGCAACACTCTGTATCTCTCTCTGGCAGAGCCCGGCTGCCAAATTGGAAACGTCCAGAGATTGCGCCCACAGGAAAGCTGCCAGCACTGAAAGCTCTAGATGGTTTTCACTGTCCCTTGGAACTGCATTCGCTGCCACACAGACATTCGCGCTCTGCTAAAGCATTGCTTCCTAATGGGGCAACACTCTGTATCTCTCTGTGGCAGAGCCCGGCTGCCAAATTGGAAACGTCCAGAGATTGCGCCCACAGGAAAGCTGCCAGCACTGAAAGCTCTAGCTGGTTTTCACTGTCCCTTGGAACTGCATTCGCTGCCACACAGACATTCGCGCTCTGCTAAAGCATTGCTTCCTAATGGGGCAACACTCTGTATCTCTCTCTGGCAGAGCCCGGCTGCCAAATTGGAAACGTCCAGACATTGCGCCCACAGGAAAGCTGCCAGCACTGAAAGCTCTAGCTGGTTTTCACTGTCCCTTGGAACTGCATTCGCTGCCACACAGACATTCGCGCTCTTCTAAAGCATTGCTTCGTAATGGGGCAACACTCTGTATCTCTCTCTGGCAGAGCCCGGCTGCCATATTGGAAACGTCCAGACATTGTGCCCACAGGAAAGCTGCCAGCACTGAAAGCTCTAGCTGGTTTTCACTGTCCCTTGGAACTGCATTCGCTGCCACACAGACATTCGCGCTCTGCTAAAGCATTGCTTCCTAATGGGGCAACACTCTGTATCTCTGGCAGAGCCCGGCTGCCAAATTGGAAACGTCCAGAGATTGCGCCCACAGGAAAGCTACCAGCACTGAAAGCTCTAGCTGGTTTTCACTGTCCCTTGGAACTGCATTCGCTGCCACACAGACATTCACGCTCTGCTAAAGCATTGCTTCGTAATGGGGCAACACTCTGTATCTCTCTCTGGCAGAGCCCGGCTGCCAAATTGGAAACGTCCAGAGATTGCGCCCACAGGAAAGATGCCAGCACTGAAAGCTCTAGCTGGTTTTCACTGTCCCTTGGAACTGCATTCGCTGCCACACAGACATTCGCGCTCTGCTAAAGCATTGCTTCGTAATGGGGCAACACTCTGTATCTCTCTCTGGCAGAGCCCGGCTGCCAAATTGGAAACGTCCAGAGATTGCGCCCACAGGAAAGCTGCCAGCACTGAAAGCTCTAGCTGGTTTTCACTGTCCCTTGGATCTGCATTTGCTGCCACACAGACATTCGCGCTCTGCTAAAGCATTGCTTCCTAATGGGGCAACACTCTGTATCTCTCTCTGGCAGAGCCCGGCTGCCAAATTGGAAACGTCCAGAGATTGCGCCCACAGGAAAGCTGCCAGCACTGAAAGCTCTAGCTGGTTTTCACTGTCCCTTGGAACTGCATTCGCTGCCACACAGACATTCGCGCTCTGCTAAAGCATTGCTTCCTAATGGGGCAACACTCTGTATCTCTGGCAGAGCCCGGCTGCCAAATTGGAAACGTCCAGAGATTGCGCCCACAGGAAAGCTACCAGCACTGAAAGCTCTAGCTGGTTTTCACTGTCCCTTGGAACTGCATTTGCTGCCACACAGACATTCACGCTCTGCTAAAGCATTGCTTCGTAATGGGGCAACACTCTGTATCTCTCTCTGGCAGAGCCCGGCTGCCAAATTGGAAACGTCCAGACATTGCGCCCACAGGAAAGCTGCCAGCACTGAAAGCTCTAGCTGGTTTTCACTGTCCCTTGGAACTGCATTCGCTGCCACACAGACATTCGCGCTCTGCTAAAGCATTGCTTCGTAATGGGGCAACACTCTGTATCTCTCTCTGGCAGAGCCCGGCTGCCAAATTGGAAACGTCCAGACATTGCGCCCACAGGAAAGCTGCCAGCACTGAAAGCTCTAGCTGGTTTTCACTGTCCCTTGGAACTGCATTCGCTGCCACACAGACATTCGCGCTCTGCTAAAGCATTGCTTCGTAATGGGGCAACACTCTGTATCTCTCTCTGGCAGAGCCCGGCTGCCAAATTGGAAACGTCCAGAGATTGCGCCCACAGGAAAGCTGCCAGCACTGAAAGCTCTAGCTGGTTTTCACTGTCCCTTGGAACTGCATTCGCTGCCACACAGACATTCGCGCTCTGCTAAAGCATTGCTTCCTAATGGGGCAACACTCTGTATCTCTCTCTGGCAGAGCCCGGCTGCCAAATTGGAAACGTCCAGACATTGCGCCCACACGAAAGCTGCCAGCACTGAAAGCTCTAGCTGGTTTTCACTGTCCCTTGGAACTGCATTCGCTGCCACACAGACATTCGCGCTCTGCTAAAGCATTGCTTCCTAATGGGGCAACACTCTGTATCTCTCTGTGGCAGAGCCCGGCTGCCAAATTGGAAACGTCCAGAGATTGCGCCCACAGGAAAGATGCCAGCACTGAAAGCTCTAGCTGGTTTTCACTGTCCCTTGGAACTGCATTCGCTGCCACACAGACATTCGCGCTCTGCTAAAGCATTGCTTCGTAATGGGGCAACACTCTGTATCTCTCTCTGGCAGAGCCCGGCTGCCAAATTGGAAACGTCCAGACATTGCGCCCACAGGAAAGCTGCCAGCACTGAAAGCTCTAGCTGGTTTTCACTGTCCCTTGGAACTGCATTCGCTGCCACACAGACATTCGCGCTCTGCTAAAGCATTGCTTCCTAATGGGGCAACACTCTGTATCTCTCTCTGGCAGAGCCCGGCTGCCAAATTGGAAACGTCCAGAGATTGCGCCCACAGGAAAGCTGCCAGCACTGAAAGCTCTAGATGGTTTTCACTGTCCCTTGGAACTGCATTCGCTGCCACACAGACATTCGCGCTCTGCTAAAGCATTGCTTCGTAATGGGGCAACACTCTGTATCTCTCTCTGGCAGAGCCCGGCTGCCAAATTGGAAACGTCCAGACATTGTGCCCACAGGAAAGCTGCCAGCACTGAAAGCTCTAGCTGGTTTTCACTGTCCCTTGGAACTGCATTCGCTGCCACACAGACATTCGCGCTCTGCTAAAGCATTGCTTCTTAATGGGGCAACACTCTGTATCTCTCTCTGGCAGAGCCCGGCTGCCAAATTGGAAACGTCCAGACATTGCGCCCACAGGAAAGCTGCCAGCACTGAAAGCTCTAGCTGGTTTTCACTGTCCCTTGGAACTGCATTCGCTGCCACACAGACATTCGCGCTCTGCTAAAGCATTGCTTCCTAATGGGGCAACACTCTGTATCTCTCTCTGGCAGAGCCCGGCTGCCAAATTGGAAACGGCCAGAGATTGCGCCCACAGGAAAGCTGCCAGCACTGAAAGCTCTAGCTGGTTTTCACTGTCCCTTGGAACTGCATTCGCTGCCACACAGACATTCGCGCTCTGCTAAAGCATTGCTTCCTAATGGGGCAACACTCTGTATCTCTCTCTGGCAGAGCCCGGCTGCCAAATTGGAAACGTCCAGAGATTGCGCCCACAGGAAAGCTGCCAGCACTGAAAGCTCTAGCTGGTTTTCACTGTCCCTTGGAACTGCATTCGCTGCCACACAGACATTCGCGCTCTGCTAAAGCATTGCTTCCTAATGGGGCAACACTCTGTATCTCTCTCTGGCAGAGCCCGGCTGCCAAATTGGAAACGTCCAGACATTGCGCCCACAGGAAAGCTGCCAGCACTGAAAGCTCTAGCTGGTTTTCACTGTCCCTTGGAACTGCATTCGCTGCCACACAGACATTCGCGCTCTGCTAAAGCATTGCTTCCTAATGGGGCAACACTCTGTATCTCTCTCTGGCAGAGCCCGGCTGCCAAGTTGGAAACGTCCAGAGATTGCGCCCACAGGAAAGCTGCCAGCACTGAAAGCTCTAGCTGGTTTTCACTGTCCCTTGGAACTGCATTCGCTGCCACACAGACATTCGCGCTCTGCTAAAGCATTGCTTCCTAATGGGGCAACACTCTGTATCTCTCTCTGGCAGAGCCCGGCTGCCAAATTGGAAACGTCCAGACATTGCGCCCACAGGAAAGCTGCCAGCACTGAAAGCTCTAGCTGGTTTTCACTGTCCCTTGGAACTGCATTCGCTGCCACACAGACATTCGCGCTCTGCTAAAGCATTGCTTCGTAATGGGGCAACACTCTGTATCTCTCTCTGGCAGAGCCCGGCTGCCAAATTGGAAACGTCCAGACATTGCGCCCACAGGAAAGCTGCCAGCACTGAAAGCTCTAGCTGGTTTTCACTGTCCCTTGGAACTGCATTCGCTGCCACACAGACATTCGCGCTCTGCTAAAGCATTGCTTCCTAATGGGGCAACACTCTGTATCTCTCTCTGGCAGAGCCCGGCTGCCAAATTGGAAACGTCCAGACATTGCGCCCACAGGAAAGCTGCCAGCACTGAAAGCTCTAGCTGGTTTTCACTGTCCCTTGGAACTGCATTCGCTGCCACACAGACATTCGCGCTCTTCTAAAGCATTGCTTCGTAATGGGGCAACACTCTGTATCTCTCTCTGGCAGAGCCCGGCTGCCATATTGGAAACGTCCAGACATTGTGCCCACAGGAAAGCTGCCAGCACTGAAAGCTCTAGCTGGTTTTCACTGTCCCTTGGAACTGCATTCGCTGCCACACAGACATTCGCGCACTGCTAAAGCATTGCTTCCTAATGGGGCAACACTCTGTATCTCTGGCAGAGCCCGGCTGCCAAATTGGAAACGTCCAGAGATTGCGCCCACAGGAAAGCTACCAGCACTGAAAGCTCTAGCTGGTTTTCACTGTCCCTTGGAACTGCATTCGCTGCCACACAGACATTCACGCTCTGCTAAAGCATTGCTTCGTAATGGGGCAACACTCTGTATCTCTCTCTGGCAGAGCCCGGCTGCCAAATTGGAAACGTCCAGAGATTGCGCCCACAGGAAAGATGCCAGCACTGAAAGCTCTAGCTGGTTTTCACTGTCCCTTGGAACTGCATTCGCTGCCACACAGACATTCGCGCTCTGCTAAAGCATTGCTTCGTAATGGGGCAACACTCTGTATCTCTCTCTGGCAGAGCCCGGCTGCCAAATTGGAAACGTCCAGAGATTGCGCCCACAGGAAAGCTGCCAGCACTGAAAGCTCTAGCTGGTTTTCACTGTCCCTTGGATCTGCATTTGCTGCCACACAGACATTCGCGCTCTGCTAAAGCATTGCTTCCTAATGGGGCAACACTCTGTATCTCTCTCTGGCAGAGCCCGGCTGCCAAATTGGAAACGTCCAGAGATTGCGCCCACAGGAAAGCTGCCAGCACTGAAAGCTCTAGCTGGTTTTCACTGTCCCTTGGAACTGCATTCGCTGCCACACAGACATTCGCGCTCTGCTAAAGCATTGCTTCCTAATGGGGCAACACTCTGTATCTCTGGCAGAGCCCGGCTGCCAAATTGGAAACGTCCAGAGATTGCGCCCACAGGAAAGCTACCAGCACTGAAAGCTCTAGCTGGTTTTCACTGTCCCTTGGAACTGCATTTGCTGCCACACAGACATTCACGCTCTGCTAAAGCATTGCTTCGTAATGGGGCAACACTCTGTATCTCTCTCTGGCAGAGCCCGGCTGCCAAATTGGAAACGTCCAGACATTGCGCCCACAGGAAAGCTGCCAGCACTGAAAGCTCTAGCTGGTTTTCACTGTCCCTTGGAACTGCATTCGCTGCCACACAGACATTCGCGCTCTGCTAAAGCATTGCTTCGTAATGGGGCAACACTCTGTATCTCTCTCTGGCAGAGCCCGGCTGCCAAATTGGAAACGTCCAGACATTGCGCCCACAGGAAAGCTGCCAGCACTGAAAGCTCTAGCTGGTTTTCACTGTCCCTTGGAACTGCATTCGCTGCCACACAGACATTCGCGCTCTGCTAAAGCATTGCTTCGTAATGGGGCAACACTCTGTATCTCTCTCTGGCAGAGCCCGGCTGCCAAATTGGAAACGTCCAGAGATTGCGCCCACAGGAAAGCTGCCAGCACTGAAAGCTCTAGCTGGTTTTCACTGTCCCTTGGAACTGCATTCGCTGCCACACAGACATTCGCGCTCTGCTAAAGCATTGCTTCCTAATGGGGCAACACTCTGTATCTCTCTCTGGCAGAGCCCGGCTGCCAAATTGGAAACGTCCAGACATTGCGCCCACACGAAAGCTGCCAGCACTGAAAGCTCTAGCTGGTTTTCACTGTCCCTTGGAACTGCATTCGCTGCCACACAGACATTCGCGCTCTGCTAAAGCATTGCTTCCTAATGGGGCAACACTCTGTATCTCTCTGTGGCAGAGCCCGGCTGCCAAATTGGAAACGTCCAGAGATTGCGCCCACAGGAAAGATGCCAGCACTGAAAGCTCTAGCTGGTTTTCACTGTCCCTTGGAACTGCATTCGCTGCCACACAGACATTCGCGCTCTGCTAAAGCATTGCTTCGTAATGGGGCAACACTCTGTATCTCTCTCTGGCAGAGCCCGGCTGCCAAATTGGAAACGTCCAGACATTGCGCCCACAGGAAAGCTGCCAGCACTGAAAGCTCTAGCTGGTTTTCACTGTCCCTTGGAACTGCATTCGCTGCCACACAGACATTCGCGCTCTGCTAAAGCATTGCTTCCTAATGGGGCAACACTCTGTATCTCTCTCTGGCAGAGCCCGGCTGCCAAATTGGAAATGTCCAGAGATTGCGCCCACAGGAAAGCTGCCAGCACTGAAAGCTCTAGATGGTTTTCACTGTCCCTTGGAACTGCATTCGCTGCCACACAGACATTCGCGCTCTGCTAAAGCATTGCTTCGTAATGGGGCAACACTCTGTATCTCTCTCTGGCAGAGCCCGGCTGCCAAATTGGAAACGTCCAGACATTGTGCCCACAGGAAAGCTGCCAGCACTGAAAGCTCTAGCTGGTTTTCACTGTCCCTTGGAACTGCATTCGCTGCCACACAGACATTCGCGCTCTGCTAAAGCATTGCTTCTTAATGGGGCAACACTCTGTATCTCTCTCTGGCAGAGCCCGGCTGCCAAATTGGAAACGTCCAGACATTGCGCCCACAGGAAAGCTGCCAGCACTGAAAGCTCTAGCTGGTTTTCACTGTCCCTTGGAACTGCATTCGCTGCCACACAGACATTCGCGCTCTGCTAAAGCATTGCTTCCTAATGGGGCAACACTCTGTATCTCTCTCTGGCAGAGCCCGGCTGCCAAATTGGAAACGGCCAGAGATTGCGCCCACAGGAAAGCTGCCAGCACTGAAAGCTCTAGCTGGTTTTCACTGTCCCTTGGAACTGCATTCGCTGCCACACAGACATTCGCGCTCTGCTAAAGCATTGCTTCCTAATGGGGCAACACTCTGTATCTCTCTCTGGCAGAGCCCGGCTGCCAAATTGGAAACGTCCAGAGATTGCGCCCACAGGAAAGCTGCCAGCACTGAAAGCTCTAGCTGGTTTTCACTGTCCCTTGGAACTGCATTCGCTGCCACACAGACATTCGCGCTCTGCTAAAGCATTGCTTCGTAATGGGGCAACACTCTGTATCTCTCTCTGGCAGAGCCCGGCTGCCAAATTGGAAACGTCCAGACATTGCGCCCACAGGAAAGCTGCCAGCACTGAAAGCTCTAGCTGGTTTTCACTGTCCCTTGGAACTGCATTCGCTGCCACACAGACATTCGCGCTCTGCTAAAGCATTGCTTCCTAATGGGGCAACACTCTGTATCTCTCTCTGGCAGAGCCCGGCTGCCAAGTTGGAAACGTCCAGAGATTGCGCCCACAGGAAAGCTGCCAGCACTGAAAGCTCTAGCTGGTTTTCACTGTCCCTTGGAACTGCATTCGCTGCCACACAGACATTCGCGCTCTGCTAAAGCATTGCTTCCTAATGGGGCAACACTCTGTATCTCTCTCTGGCAGAGCCCGGCTGCCAAATTGGAAACGTCCAGACATTGCGCCCACAGGAAAGCTGCCAGCACTGAAAGCTCTAGCTGGTTTTCACTGTCCCTTGGAACTGCATTCGCTGCCACACAGACATTCGCGCTCTGCTAAAGCATTGCTTCGTAATGGGGCAACACTCTGTATCTCTCTCTGGCAGAGCCCGGCTGCCAAATTGGAAACGTCCAGACATTGCGCCCACAGGAAAGCTGCCAGCACTGAAAGCTCTAGCTGGTTTTCACTGTCCCTTGGAACTGCATTCGCTGCCACACAGACATTCGCGCTCTGCTAAAGCATTGCTTCGTAATGGGGCAACACTCTGTATCTCTCTCTGGCAGAGCCCGGCTGCCAAATTGGAAACGTCCAGACATTGCGCCCACAGGAAAGCTGCCAGCACTGAAAGCTCTAGCTGGTTTTCACTGTCCCTTGGAACTGCATTCGCTGCCACACAGACATTCGCGCTCTGCTAAAGCATTGCTTCGTAATGGGGCAACACTCTGTATCTCTCTCTGGCAGAGCCCGGCTGCCAAATTGGAAACGTCCAGACATTGCGCCCACAGGAAAGCTGCCAGCACTGAAAGCTCTAGCTGGTTTTCACTGTCCCTTGGAACTGCATTCGCTGCCACACAGACATTCGCGCTCTGCTAAAGCATTGCTTCCTAATGGGGCAACACTCTGTATCTCTCTCTGGCAGAGCCCGGCTGCCAAATTGGAAACGTCCAGACATTGCGCCCACACGAAAGCTGCCAGCACTGAAAGCTCTAGCTGGTTTTCACTGTCCCTTGGAACTGCATTCGCTGCCACACAGACATTCGCGCTCTGCTAAAGCATTGCTTCCTAATGGGGCAACACTCTGTATCTCTCTCTGGCAGAGCCCGGCTGCCAAGTTGGAAACGTCCAGACATTGCGCCCACAGGAAAGCTGCCAGCACTGAAAGCTCTAGCTGGTTTTCACTGTCCCTTGGAACTGCATTCGCTGCCATACAGACATTCGCGCTCTGCTAAAGCATTGCTTCGTAATGGGGCAACACTCTGTATCTCTCTCTGGCAGAGCCCGGCTGCCAAATTGGAAACGTCCAGACATTGCGCCCACAGGAAAGCTGCCAGCACTGAAAGCTCTAGCTGGTTTTCACTGTCCCTTGGAACTGCATTCGCTGCCACACAGACATTCGCGCTCTGCTAAAGCATTGCTTCGTAATGGGGCAACACTCTGTATCTCTCTCTGGCAGAGCCCGGCTGCCAAATTGGAAACGTCCAGAGATTGCGCCCACAGGAAAGCTGCCAGCACTGAAAGCTCTAGCTGGTTTTCACTGTCCCTTGGAACTGCATTCGCTGCCACACAGACATTCGCGCTCTGCTAAAGCATTGCTTCGTAATGGGGCAACACTCTGTATCTCTCTCTGGCAGAGCCCGGCTGCCAAATTGGAAACGTCCAGACATTGCGCCCACAGGAAAGCTGCCAGCACTGAAAGCTCTAGCTGGTTTTCACTGTCCCTTGGAACTGCATTCGCTGCCACACAGACATTCGCGCTCTGCTAAAGCATTGCTTCCTAATGGGGCAACACTCTGTATCTCTCTCTGGCAGAGCCCGGCTGCCAAATTGGAAACGTCCAGAGATTGCGCCCACAGGAAAGCTGCCAGCACTGAAAGCTCTAGCTGGTTTTCACTGTCCCTTGGAACTGCATTCGCTGCCACACAGACATTCGCGCTCTGCTAAAGCATTGCTTCCTAATGGGGCAACACTCTGTATCTCTCTCTGGCAGAGCCCGGCTGCCAAATTGGAAACGTCCAGACATTGCGCCCACAGGAAAGCTGCCAGCACTGAAAGCTCTAGCTGGTTTTCACTGTCCCTTGGAACTGCATTCGCTGCCACACAGACATTCGCGCTCTGCTAAAGCATTGCTTCGTAATGGGGCAACACTCTGTATCTCTCTCTGGCAGAGCCCAGCTGCCAAATTGGAAACGTCTAGAGATTGCGCCCACAGGAAAGCTGCCAGCACTGAAAGCTCTAGCTGGTTTTCACTGTCCCTTGGAACTGCATTCGCTGCCACACAGACATTCGCGCTCTGCTAAAGCATTGCTTCGTAATGGGGCAACACTCTGTATCTCTCTCTGGCAGAGCCCAGCTGCCAAATTGGAAACGTCCAGAGATTGCGCCCACAGGAAAGCTGCCAGCACTGAAAGCTCTAGCTGGTTTTCACTGTCCCTTGGAACTGCATTCGCTGCCACACAGACATTCGCGCTCTGCTAAAGCATTGCTTCGTAATGGGGCAACACTCTGTATCTCTCTCTGGCAGAGCCCGGCTGCCAAATTGGAAACGTCCAGACATTGCGCCCACAGGAAAGCTGCCAGCACTGAAAGCTCTAGCTGGTTTTCACTGTCCCTTGGAACTGCATTCGCTGCCACACAGACATTCGCGCTCTGCTAAAGCATTGCTTCCTAATGGGGCAACACTCTGTATCTCTCTCTGGCAGAGCCCGGCTGCCAAGTTGGAAACGTCCAGACATTGCGCCCACAGGAAAGCTGCCAGCACTGAAAGCTCTAGCTGGTTTTCACTGTCCCTTGGAACTGCATTCGCTGCCACACAGACATTCGCGCTCTGCTAAAGCATTGCTTCGTAATGGGGCAACACTCTGTATCTCTCTCTGGCAGAGCCCGGCTGCCAAATTGGAAACGTCCAGACATTGCGCCCACAGGAAAGCTGCCAGCACTGAAAGCTCTAGCTGGTTTTCACTGTCCCTTGGAACTGCATTCGCTGCCACACAGACATTCGCGCTCTGCTAAAGCATTGCTTCGTAATGGGGCAACACTCTGTATCTCTCTCTGGCAGAGCCCGGCTGCCAAATTGGAAACGTCCAGAGATTGCGCCCACAGGAAAGCTGCCAGCACTGAAAGCTCTAGCTGGTTTTCACTGTCCCTTGGAACTGCATTCGCTGCCACACAGACATTCGCGCTCTGCTAAAGCATTGCTTCGTAATGGGGCAACACTCTGTATCTCTCTCTGGCAGAGCCCGGCTGCCAAATTGGAAACGTCCAGACATTGCGCCCACAGGAAAGCTGCCAGCACTGAAAGCTCTAGCTGGTTTTCACTGTCCCTTGGAACTGCATTCGCTGCCACACAGACATTCGCGCTCTGCTAAAGCATTGCTTCCTAATGGGGCAACACTCTGTATCTCTCTCTGGCAGAGCCCGGCTGCCAAATTGGAAACGTCCAGAGATTGCGCCCACAGGAAAGCTGCCAGCACTGAAAGCTCTAGCTGGTTTTCACTGTCCCTTGGAACTGCATTCGCTGCCACACAGACATTCGCGCTCTGCTAAAGCATTGCTTCCTAATGGGGCAACACTCTGTATCTCTCTGTGGCAGAGCCCGGCTGCCAAATTGGAAACGTCCAGACATTGCGCCCACAGGAAAGCTGCCAGCACTGAAAGCTCTAGCTGGTTTTCACTGTCCCTTGGAACTGCATTCGCTGCCATACAGACATTCGCGCTCTGCTAAAGCATTGCTTCCTAATGGGGCAACACTCTGTATCTCTCTCTGGCAGAGCCCGGCTGCCAAATTGGAAACGTCCAGAGATTGCGCCCACAGGAAAGCTGCCAGCACTGAAAGCTCTAGCTGGTTTTCACTGTCCCTTGGAACTGCATTCGCTGCCACACAGACATTCGCGCTCTGCTAAAGCAGTGCTTCCTAATGGGGCAACACTCTGTATCTCTCTCTGGCAGAGCCCGGCTGCCAAATTGGAAACGTCCAGACATTGCGCCCACAGGAAAGCTGCCAGCACTGAAAGCTCTAGCTGGTTTTCACTGTCCCTTGGAACTGCATTCGCTGCCACACAGACATTCGCGCTCTGCTAAAGCATTGCTTCGTAATGGGGCAACACTCTGTATCTCTCTCTGGCAGAGCCCAGCTGCCAAATTGGAAACGTCTAGAGATTGCGCCCACAGGAAAGCTGCCAGCACTGAAAGCTCTAGCTGGTTTTCACTGTCCCTTGGAACTGCATTCGCTGCCACACAGACATTCGCGCTCTGCTAAAGCATTGCTTCGTAATGGGGCAACACTCTGTATCTCTCTCTGGCAGAGCCCAGCTGCCAAATTGGAAACGTCCAGAGATTGCGCCCACACGAAAGCTGCCAGCACTGAAAGCTCTAGCTGGTTTTCACTGTCCCTTGGAACTGCATTCGCTGCCACACAGACATTCGCGCTCTGCTAAAGCATTGCTTCGTAATGGGGCAACACTCTGTATCTCTCTCTGGCAGAGCCCGGCTGCCAAATTGGAAACGTCCAGACATTGCGCCCACAGGAAAGCTGCCAGCACTGAAAGCTCTAGCTGGTTTTCACTGTCCCTTGGAACTGCATTCGCTGCCACACAGACATTCGCGCTCTGCTAAAGCATTGCTTCGTAATGGGGCAACACTCTGTATCTCTCTCTGGCAGAGCCCGGCTGCCAAATTGGAAACGGCCAGAGATTGCGCCCACAGGAAAGCTGCCAGCACTGAAAGCTCTAGCTGGTTTTCACTGTCCCTTGGAACTGCATTCGCTGCCACACAGACATTCGCGCTCTGCTAAAGCATTGCTTCGTAATGGGGCAACACTCTGTATCTCTCTCTGGCAGAGCCCGGCTGCCAAATTGGAAACGTCCAGAGATTGCGCCCACAGGAAAGCTGCCAGCACTGAAAGCTCTAGCTGGTTTTCACTGTCCCTTGGATCTGCATTTGCTGCCACACAGACATTCGCGCTCTGCTAAAGCATTGCTTCCTAATGGGGCAACACTCTGTATGTCTCTCTGGCAGAGCCCGGCTACCAAATTGGAAACGTCCAGACATTGCGCCCACAGGAAAGCTGCCAGCACTGAAAGCTCTAGCTGGTTTTCACTGTCCCTTGGAACTGCATTCGCTGCCACACAGACATTCGCGCTCTGCTAAAGCATTGCTTCGTAATGGGGCAACACTCTGTATCTCTGGCAGAGCCCGGCTGCCAAATTGGAAACGTCCGGAGATTGCGCCCACAGGAAAGCTGCCAGCACTGAAAGCTCTAGCTGGTTTTCACTGTCCCTTGGAACTGCATTCGCTGCCACACAGACATTCGCGCTCTGCTAAAGCATTGCTTCCTAATGGGGCAACACTCTGTATCTCTCTCTGGCAGAGCCCGGCTGCCAAATTGGAAACGGCCAGAGATTGCGCCCACAGGAAAGATGCCAGCACTGAAAGCTCTAGCTGGTTTTCACTGTCCCTTGGAACTGCATTCGCTGCCACACAGACATTCGCGCTCTGCTAAAACATTGCTTCGTAATGGGGCAACACTCTGTATCTCTCTCTGGCAGAGCCCGGCTGCCAAATTGGAAACGTCCAGAGATTGCGCCCACAGGAAAGCTGCCAGCACTGAAAGCTCTAGCTGGTTTTCACTGTCCCTTGGAACTGCATTCGCTGCCACACAGACATTCGCGCTCTGCTAAAGCATTGCTTCCTAATGGGGCAACACTCTGTATCTCTCTCTGGCAGAGCCCGGCTGCCAAATTGGAAACGTCCAGACATTGCGCCCATAGGAAAGCTGCCAGCACTGAAAGCTCTAGCTGGTTTTCACTGTCCCTTGGAACTGCATTCGCTGCCACACAGACATTTGCGCTCTGCTAAAGCAGTGCTTCGTAATGGGGCAACACTCTGTATCTCTCTCTGGCAGAGCCCGGCTGCCAAATTGGAAACGTCCAGAGATTGCGCCCACAGGAAAGCTGCCAGCACTGAAAGCTCTAGCTGGTTTTCACTGTCCCTTGGAACTGCATTCGCTGCCACACAGACATTCGCGCTCTGCTAAAGCATTGCTTCGTAATGGGGCAACACTCTGTATCTCTCTCTGGCAGAGCCTGGCTGCCAAATTGGAAACGTCCAGAGATTGCGCCCACAGGAAAGCTGCCAGCACTGAAAGCTCTAGCTGGTTTTCACTGTCCCTTGGAACTGCATTCGCTGCCACACAGACATTCGCGCTCTGCTAAAGCATTGCTTCCTAATGGGGCAACACTCTGTATCTCTCTCTGGCAGAGCCCGGCTGCCAAATTGGAAACGTCCAGAGATTGCGCCCACAGGAAAGATGCCAGCACTGAAAGCTCTAGATGGTTTTCACTGTCCCTTGGAACTGCATTCGCTGCCACACAGACATTCGCGCTCTGCTAAAGCATTGCTTCCTAATGGGGCAACACTCTGTATCTCTCTCTGGCAGAGCCCGGCTGCCAAATTGGAAACGTCCAGACATTGCGCCCACAGGAAAGCTGCCAGCACTGAAAGCTCTAGCTGGTTTTCACTGTCCCTTGGAACTGCATTCGCTGCCACACAGACATTCGCGCTCTGCTAAAGCATTGCTTCGTAATGGGGCAACACTCTGTATCTCTCTCTGGCAGAGCCCGGCTGCCAAATTGGAAACGTCCAGAGATTGCGCCCACAGGAAAGCTGCCAGCACTGAAAGCTCTAGATGGTTTTCACTGTCCCTTGGAACTGCATTCGCTGCCACACAGACATTCGCGCTCTGCTAAAGCATTGCTTCCTAATGGGGCAACACTCTGTATCTCTCTCTGGCAGAGCCCGGCTGCCAAATTGGAAACGTCCAGAGATTGCGCCCACAGGAAAGCTGCCAGCACTGAAAGCTCTAGCTGGTTTTCACTGTCCCTTGGAACTGCATTCGCTGCCACACAGACATTCGCGCTCTGCTAAAGCATTGCTTCCTAATGGGGCAACACTCTGTATCTCTCTCTGGCAGAGCCCGGCTGCCAAATTGGAAACGTCCAGACATTGCGCCCACAGGAAAGCTGCCAGCACTGAAAGCTCTAGCTGGTTTTCACTGTCCCTTGGAACTGCATTCGCTGCCACACAGACATTCGCGCTCTTCTAAAGCATTGCTTCGTAATGGGGCAACACTCTGTATCTCTCTCTGGCAGAGCCCGGCTGCCATATTGGAAACGTCCAGACATTGTGCCCACAGGAAAGCTGCCAGCACTGAAAGCTCTAGCTGGTTTTCACTGTCCCTTGGAACTGCATTCGCTGCCACACAGACATTCGCGCTCTGCTAAAGCATTGCTTCCTAATGGGGCAACACTCTGTATCTCTGGCAGAGCCCGGCTGCCAAATTGGAAACGTCCAGAGATTGCGCCCACAGGAAAGCTACCAGCACTGAAAGCTCTAGCTGGTTTTCACTGTCCCTTGGAACTGCATTCGCTGCCACACAGACATTCACGCTCTGCTAAAGCATTGCTTCGTAATGGGGCAACACTCTGTATCTCTCTCTGGCAGAGCCCGGCTGCCAAATTGGAAACGTCCAGAGATTGCGCCCACAGGAAAGCTGCCAGCACTGAAAGCTCTAGCTGGTTTTCACTGTCCCTTGGAACTGCATTCGCTGCCACACAGACATTCGCGCTCTGCTAAAGCATTGCTTCGTAATGGGGCAACACTCTGTATCTCTCTCTGGCAGAGCCCGGCTGCCAAATTGGAAACGTCCAGAGATTGCGCCCACAGGAAAGCTGCCAGCACTGAAAGCTCTAGCTGGTTTTCACTGTCCCTTGGAACTGCATTCGCTGCCACACAGACATTCGCGCTCTGCTAAAGCAGTGCTTCGTAATGGGGCAACACTCTGTATCTCTCTCTGGCAGAGCCCGGCTGCCAAATTGGAAACGTCCAGAGATTGCGCCCACAGGAAAGCTGCCAGCACTGAAAGCTCTAGCTGGTTTTCACTGTCCCTTGGAACTGCATTCGCTGCCACACAGACATTCGCGCTCTGCTAAAGCATTGCTTCCTAATGGGGCAACACTCTGTATCTCTCTCTGGCAGAGCCCGGCTGCCAAATTGGAAACGTCCAGAGATTGCGCCCACAGGAAAGCTGCCAGCACTGAAAGCTCTAGCTGGTTTTCACTGTCCCTTGGAACTGCATTCGCTGCCACACAGACATTCGCGCTCTGCTAAAGCATTGCTTCGTAATGGGGCAACACTCTGTATCTCTCTCTGGCAGAGCCCGGCTGCCAAATTGGAAACGTCCAGAGATTGCGCCCACAGGAAAGCTGCCAGCACTGAAAGCTCTAGCTGGTTTTCACTGTCCCTTGGAACTGCATTCGCTGCCACACAGACATTCGCGCTCTGCTAAAGCATTGCTTCGTAATGGGGCAACACTCTGTATCTCTCTCTGGCAGAGCCCGGCTGCCAAATTGGAAACGTCCAGACATTGCGCCCACAGGAAAGCTGCCAGCACTGAAAGCTCTAGCTGGTTTTCACTGTCCCTTGGAACTGCATTCGCTGCCACACAGACATTCGCGCTCTGCTAAAGCATTGCTTCGTAATGGGGCAACACTCTGTATCTCTCTCTGGCAGAGCCCGGCTGCCAAATTGGAAACGTCCAGAGATTGCGCCCACAGGAAAGCTGCCAGCACTGAAAGCTCTAGCTGGTTTTCACTGTCCCTTGGAACTGCATTCGCTGCCACACAGACATTCGCGCTCTGCTAAAGCATTGCTTCGTAATGGGGCAACACTCTGTATCTCTCTCTGGCAGAGCCCGGCTGCCAAATTGGAAACGTCCAGAGATTGCGCCCACAGGAAAGCTGCCAGCACTGAAAGCTCTAGCTGGTTTTCACTGTCCCTTGGAACTGCATTCGCTGCCACACAGACATTTGCGCTCTGCTAAAGCATTGCTTCGTAATGGGGCAACACTCTGTATCTCTCTCTGGCAGAGCCCGGCTGCCAAATTGGAAACGTCCAGACATTGCGCCCACAGGAAAGCTGCCAGCACTGAAAGCTCTAGCTGGTTTTCACTGTCCCTTGGAACTGCATTCGCTGCCACACAGACATTCGCGCTCTGCTAAAGCATTGCTTCCTAATGGGGCAACACTCTGTATCTCTCTCTGGCAGAGCCCGGCTGCCAAATTGGAAACGTCCAGAGATTGCGCCCACAGGAAAGATGCCAGCACTGAAAGCTCTAGATGGTTTTCACTGTCCCTTGGAACTGCATTCGCTGCCACACAGACATTCGCGCTCTGCTAAAGCATTGCTTCCTAATGGGGCAACACTCTGTATCTCTCTCTGGCAGAGCCCGGCTGCCAAATTGGAAACGTCCAGAGATTGCGCCCACAGGAAAGCTGCCAGCACTGAAAGCTCTAGCTGGTTTTCACTGTCCCTTGGAACTGCATTCGCTGCCACACAGACATTCGAGCTCTGCTAAAGCATTGCTTCCTAATGGGGCAACACTCTGTATCTCTGGCAGAGCCTGGCTGCCAAATTGGAAACGTCCAGAGATTGCGCCCACAGGAAAGCTACCAGCACTGAAAGCTCTAGCTGGTTTTCACTGTCCCTTGGAACTGCATTCGCTGCCACACAGACATTCACGCTCTGCTAAAGCATTGCTTCGTAATGGGGCAACACTCTGTATCTCTCTCTGGCAGAGCCCGGCTGCCAAATTGGAAACGTCCAGAGATTGCGCCCACAGGAAAGATGCCAGCACTGAAAGCTCTAGCTGGTTTTCACTGTCTCTTGGAACTGCATTCGCTGCCACACAGACATTCGCGCTCTGCTAAAGCATTGCTTCGTAATGGGGCAACACTCTGTATCTCTCTCTGGCAGAGCCCGGCTGCCAAATTGGAAACGTCCAGAGATTGCGCCCACAGGAAAGCTGCCAGCACTGAAAGCTCTAGCTGGTTTTCACTGTCCCTTGGATCTGCATTTGCTGCCACACAGACATTCGCGCTCTGCTAAAGCATTGCTTCGTAATGGGGCAACACTCTGTATCTCTCTCTGGCAGAGCCCGGCTGCCAAATTGGAAACGTCCAGAGATTGCGCCCACAGGAAAGCTGCCAGCACTGAAAGCTCTAGCTGGTTTTCACTGTCCCTTGGAACTGCATTCGCTGCCACACAGACATTCGCGCTCTGCTAAAGCATTGCTTCCTAATGGGGCAACACTCTGTATCTCTCTCTGGCAGAGCCCGGCTGCCAAATTGGAAACGTCCAGACATTGTGCCCACAGGAAAGCTGCCAGCACTGAAAGCTCTAGCTGGTTTTCACTGTCCCTTGGAACTGCATTCGCTGCCACACAGACATTCGCGCTCTGCTAAAGCATTGCTTCGTAATGGGGCAACACTCTGTATCTCTCTCTGGCAGAGCCCGGCTGCCAAATTGGAAACGTCCAGAGATTGCGCCCACAGGAAAGCTGCCAGCACTGAAAGCTCTAGCTGGTTTTCACTGTCCCTTGGAACTGCATTCGCTGCCACACAGACATTCGAGCTCTGCTAAAGCATTGCTTCCTAATGGGGCAACACTCTGTATCTCTGGCAGAGCCCGGCTGCCAAATTGGAAACGTCCAGAGATTGCGCCCACAGGAAAGCTGCCAGCACTGAAAGCTCTAGCTGGTTTTCACTGTCCCTTGGAACTGCATTCGCTGCCACACAGACATTCGCGCTCTGCTAAAGCATTGCTTCCTAATGGGGCAACACTCTGTATCTCTCTCTGGCAGAGCCCGGCTGCCAAATTGGAAACGTCCAGACATTGCGCCCACAGGAAAGCTGCCAGCACTGAAAGCTCTAGCTGGTTTTCACTGTCCCTTGGAACTGCATTCGCTGCCACACAGACATTCGCGCTCTGCTAAAGCATTGCTTCGTAATGGGGCAACACTCTGTATCTCTCTGTGGCAGAGCCCGGCTGCCAAATTGGAAACGTCCAGAGATTGCGCCCACAGGAAAGCTGCCAGCACTGAAAGCTCTAGCTGGTTTTCACTGTCCCTTGGAACTGCATTCGCTGCCACACAGACATTCGCGCTCTGCTAAAGCAGTGCTTCGTAATGGGGCAACACTCTGCATCTCTCTCTGGCAGAGCCCGGCTGCCAAATTGGAAACGTCCAGAGATTGCGCCCACAGGAAAGCTGCCAGCACTGAAAGCTCTAGCTGGTTTTCACTGTCCCTTGGAACTGCATTCGCTGCCACACAGACATTCGCGCTCTGCTAAAGCATTGCTTCCTAATGGGGCAACACTCTGTATCTCTCTCTGGCAGAGCCCGGCTGCCAAATTGGAAACGTCCAGAGATTGCGCCCACAGGAAAGCTGCCAGCACTGAAAGCTCTAGCTGGTTTTCACTGTCCCTTGGAACTGCATTCGCTGCCACACAGACATTCGCGCTCTGCTAAAGCATTGCTTCGTAATGGGGCAACACTCTGTATCTCTCTCTGGCAGAGCCCAGCTGCCAAATTGGAAACGTCCAGAGATTGCGCCCACACGAAAGCTGCCAGCACTGAAAGCTCTAGCTGGTTTTCACTGTCCCTTGGAACTGCATTCGCTGCCACACAGACATTCGCGCTCTGCTAAAGCATTGCTTCGTAATGGGGCAACACTCTGTATCTCTCTCTGGCAGAGCCCGGCTGCCAAATTGGAAACGTCCAGAGATTGCGCCCACAGGAAAGCTGCCAGCACTGAAAGCTCTAGCTGGTTTTCACTGTCCCTTGGAACTGCATTCGCTGCCACACAGACATTCGCGCTCTGCTAAAGCATTGCTTCGTAATGGGGCAACACTCTGTATCTCTCTCTGGCAGAGCCCGGCTGCCAAATTGGAAACGTCCAGAGATTGCGCCCACAGGAAAGCTGCCAGCACTGAAAGCTCTAGCTGGTTTTCACTGTCCCTTGGAACTGCATTCGCTGCCACACAGACATTTGCGCTCTGCTAAAGCATTGCTTCGTAATGGGGCAACACTCTGTATCTCTCTCTGGCAGAGCCCGGCTGCCAAATTGGAAACGTCCAGACATTGCGCCCACAGGAAAGCTGCCAGCACTGAAAGCTCTAGCTGGTTTTCACTGTCCCTTGGAACTGCATTCGCTGCCACACAGACATTCGCGCTCTGCTAAAGCATTGCTTCCTAATGGGGCAACACTCTGTATCTCTCTCTGGCAGAGCCCGGCTGCCAAATTGGAAACGTCCAGAGATTGCGCCCACAGGAAAGATGCCAGCACTGAAAGCTCTAGATGGTTTTCACTGTCCCTTGGAACTGCATTCGCTGCCACACAGACATTCGCGCTCTGCTAAAGCATTGCTTCCTAATGGGGCAACACTCTGTATCTCTCTCTGGCAGAGCCCGGCTGCCAAATTGGAAACGTCCAGACATTGTGCCCACAGGAAAGCTGCCAGCACTGAAAGCTCTAGCTGGTTTTCACTGTCCCTTGGAACTGCATTCGCTGCCACACAGACATTCGCGCTCTGCTAAAGCATTGCTTCGTAATGGGGCAACACTCTGTATCTCTCTCTGGCAGAGCCCGGCTGCCAAATTGGAAACGTCCAGAGATTGCGCCCACAGGAAAGCTGCCAGCACTGAAAGCTCTAGCTGGTTTTCACTGTCCCTTGGAACTGCATTCGCTGCCACACAGACATTCGAGCTCTGCTAAAGCATTGCTTCCTAATGGGGCAACACTCTGTATCTCTAGCAGAGCCCGGCTGCCAAATTGGAAACGTCCAGAGATTGCGCCCACAGGAAAGCTGCCAGCACTGAAAGCTCTAGCTGGTTTTCACTGTCCCTTGGAACTGCATTCGCTGCCACACAGACATTCACGCTCTGCTAAAGCATTGCTTCGTAATGGGGCAACACTCTGTATCTCTCTCTGGCAGAGCCCGGCTGCCAAATTGGAAACGTCCAGAGATTGCGCCCACAGGAAAGATGCCAGCACTGAAAGCTCTAGCTGGTTTTCACTGTCTCTTGGAACTGCATTCGCTGCCACACAGACATTCGCGCTCTGCTAAAGCATTGCTTCGTAATGGGGCAACACTCTGTATCTCTCTCTGGCAGAGCCCGGCTGCCAAATTGGAAACGTCCAGAGATTGCGCCCACAGGAAAGCTGCCAGCACTGAAAGCTCTAGCTGGTTTTCACTGTCCCTTGGATCTGCATTTGCTGCCACACAGACATTCGCGCTCTGCTAAAGCATTGCTTCGTAATGGGGCAACACTCTGTATCTCTCTCTGGCAGAGCCCGGCTGCCAAATTGGAAACGTCCAGAGATTGCGCCCACAGGAAAGCTGCCAGCACTGAAAGCTCTAGCTGGTTTTCACTGTCCCTTGGAACTGCATTCGCTGCCACACAGACATTCGCGCTCTGCTAAAGCATTGCTTCCTAATGGGGCAACACTCTGTATCTCTCTCTGGCAGAGCCCGGCTGCCAAATTGGAAACGTCCAGACATTGTGCCCACAGGAAAGCTGCCAGCACTGAAAGCTCTAGCTGGTTTTCACTGTCCCTTGGAACTGCATTCGCTGCCACACAGACATTCGCGCTCTGCTAAAGCATTGCTTCGTAATGGGGCAACACTCTGTATCTCTCTCTGGCAGAGCCCGGCTGCCAAATTGGAAACGTCCAGAGATTGCGCCCACAGGAAAGCTGCCAGCACTGAAAGCTCTAGCTGGTTTTCACTGTCCCTTGGAACTGCATTCGCTGCCACACAGACATTCGAGCTCTGCTAAAGCATTGCTTCCTAATGGGGCAACACTCTGTATCTCTGGCAGAGCCCGGCTGCCAAATTGGAAACGTCCAGAGATTGCGCCCACAGGAAAGCTGCCAGCACTGAAAGCTGTAGCTGGTTTTCACTGTCCCTTGGAACTGCATTCGCTGCCACACAGACATTCGCGCTCTGCTAAAGCATTGCTTCCTAATGGGGCAACACTCTGTATCTCTCTCTGGCAGAGCCCGGCTGCCAAATTGGAAACGTCCAGAGATTGCGCCCACAGGAAAGCTGCCAGCACTGAAAGCTCTAGCTGGTTTTCACTGTCCCTTGGAACTGCATTCGCTGCCACACAGACATTCGCGCTCTGCTAAAGCATTGCTTCGTAATGGGGCAACACTCTGTATCTCTCTGTGGCAGAGCCCGGCTGCCAAATTGGAAACGTCCAGAGATTGCGCCCACAGGAAAGCTGCCAGCACTGAAAGCTCTAGCTGGTTTTCACTGTCCCTTGGAACTGCATTCGCTGCCACACAGACATTCGCGCTCTGCTAAAGCAGTGCTTCGTAATGGGGCAACACTCTGCATCTCTCTCTGGCAGAGCCCGGCTGCCAAATTGGAAACGTCCAGAGATTGCGCCCACAGGAAAGCTGCCAGCACTGAAAGCTCTAGCTGGTTTTCACTGTCCCTTGGAACTGCATTCGCTGCCACACAGACATTCGCGCTCTGCTAAAGCATTGCTTCGTAATGGGGCAACACTCTGTATCTCTCTCTGGCAGAGCCCGGCTGCCAAATTGGAAACGTCCAGAGATTGCGCCCACAGGAAAGCTGCCAGCACTGAAAGCTCTAGCTGGTTTTCACTGTCCCTTGGAACTGCATTCGCTGCCACACAGACATTCGCGCTCTGCTAAAGCATTGCTTCGTAATGGGGCAACACTCTGTATCTCTCTCTGGCAGAGCCCGGCTGCCAAATTGGAAACGTCCAGAGATTGCGCCCATAGGAAAGATGCCAGCACTGAAAGCTCTAGCTGGTTTTCACTGTCCCTTGGAACTGCATTCGCTGCCACACAGACATTCGCGCTCTGCTAAAGCATTGCTTCGTAATGGGGCAACACTCTGTATCTCTCTCTGGCAGAGCCCGGCTGCCAAATTGGAAACGTCCAGACATTGCGCCCACAGGAAAGCTGCCAGCACTGAAAGCTCTAGCTGGTTTTCACTGTCCCTTGGAACTGCATTCGCTGCCACACAGACATTCGCGCTCTGCTAAAGCATTGCTTCCTAATGGGGCAACACTCTGTATCTCTCTCTGGCAGAGCCCGGCTGCCAAATTGGAAACGTCCAGAGATTGCGCCCACAGGAAAGATGCCAGCACTGAAAGCTCTAGATGGTTTTCACTGTCCCTTGGAACTGCATTCGCTGCCACACAGACATTCGCGCTCTGCTAAAGCATTGCTTCGTAATGGGGCAACACTCTGTATCTCTCTCTGGCAGAGCCCGGCTGCCAAATTGGAAACGTCCAGACATTGTGCCCACAGGAAAGCTGCCAGCACTGAAAGCTCTAGCTGGTTTTCACTGTCCCTTGGAACTGCATTCGCTGCCACACAGACATTCGCGCTCTGCTAAAGCATTGCTTCGTAATGGGGCAACACTCTGTATCTCTCTCTGGCAGAGCCCGGCTGCCAAATTGGAAACGTCCAGAGATTGCGCCCACAGGAAAGCTGCCAGCACTGAAAGCTCTAGCTGGTTTTCACTGTCCCTTGGAACTGCATTCGCTGCCACACAGACATTCGAGCTCTGCTAAAGCATTGCTTCCTAATGGGGCAACACTCTGTATCTCTGGCAGAGCCCGGCTGCCAAATTGGAAACGTCCAGAGATTGCGCCCACAGGAAAGCTACCAGCACTGAAAGCTCTAGCTGGTTTTCACTGTCCCTTGGAACTGCATTCGCTGCCACACAGACATTCACGCTCTGCTAAAGCATTGCTTCGTAATGGGGCAACACTCTGTATCTCTCTCTGGCAGAGCCCGGCTGCCAAATTGGAAACGTCCAGAGATTGCGCCCACAGGAAAGATGCCAGCACTGAAAGCTCTAGCTGGTTTTCACTGTCTCTTGGAACTGCATTCGCTGCCACACAGACATTCGCGCTCTGCTAAAGCATTGCTTCGTAATGGGGCAACACTCTGTATCTCTCTCTGGCAGAGCCCGGCTGCCAAATTGGAAACGTCCAGAGATTGCGCCCACAGGAAAGCTGCCAGCACTGAAAGCTCTAGCTGGTTTTCACTGTCCCTTGGATCTGCATTTGCTGCCACACAGACATTCGCGCTCTGCTAAAGCATTGCTTCGTAATGGGGCAACACTCTGTATCTCTCTCTGGCAGAGCCCGGCTGCCAAATTGGAAACGTCCAGAGATTGCGCCCACAGGAAAGCTGCCAGCACTGAAAGCTCTAGCTGGTTTTCACTGTCCCTTGGAACTGCATTCGCTGCCACACAGACATTCGCGCTCTGCTAAAGCATTGCTTCCTAATGGGGCAACACTCTGTATCTCTCTCTGGCAGAGCCCGGCTGCCAAATTGGAAACGTCCAGACATTGTGCCCACAGGAAAGCTGCCAGCACTGAAAGCTCTAGCTGGTTTTCACTGTCCCTTGGAACTGCATTCGCTGCCACACAGACATTCGCGCTCTGCTAAAGCATTGCTTCGTAATGGGGCAACACTCTGTATCTCTCTCTGGCAGAGCCCGGCTGCCAAATTGGAAACGTCCAGAGATTGCGCCCACAGGAAAGCTGCCAGCACTGAAAGCTCTAGCTGGTTTTCACTGTCCCTTGGAACTGCATTCGCTGCCACACAGACATTCGAGCTCTGCTAAAGCATTGCTTCCTAATGGGGCAACACTCTGTATCTCTGGCAGAGCCCGGCTGCCAAATTGGAAACGTCCAGAGATTGCGCCCACAGGAAAGCTGCCAGCACTGAAAGCTCTAGCTGGTTTTCACTGTCCCTTGGAACTGCATTCGCTGCCACACAGACATTCGCGCTCTGCTAAAGCATTGCTTCCTAATGGGGCAACACTCTGTATCTCTCTCTGGCAGAGCCCGGCTGCCAAATTGGAAACGTCCAGACATTGCGCCCACAGGAAAGCTGCCAGCACTGAAAGCTCTAGCTGGTTTTCACTGTCCCTTGGAACTGCATTCGCTGCCACACAGACATTCGCGCTCTGCTAAAGCATTGCTTCGTAATGGGGCAACACTCTGTATCTCTCTGTGGCAGAGCCCGGCTGCCAAATTGGAAACGTCCAGAGATTGCGCCCACAGGAAAGCTGCCAGCACTGAAAGCTCTAGCTGGTTTTCACTGTCCCTTGGAACTGCATTCGCTGCCACACAGACATTCGCGCTCTGCTAAAGCAGTGCTTCGTAATGGGGCAACACTCTGCATCTCTCTCTGGCAGAGCCCGGCTGCCAAATTGGAAACGTCCAGAGATTGCGCCCACAGTCAAGCTGCCAGCACTGAAAGCTCTAGCTGGTTTTCACTGTCCCTTGGAACTGCATTCGCTGCCACACAGACATTCGCGCTCTGCTAAAGCATTGCTTCGTAATGGGGCAACACTCTGTATCTCTCTCTGGCAGAGCCCGGCTGCCAAATTGGAAACGTCCAGAGATTGCGCCCACAGGAAAGCTGCCAGCACTGAAAGCTCTAGCTGGTTTTCACTGTCCCTTGGAACTGCATTCGCTGCCACACAGACATTCGCGCTCTGCTAAAGCATTGCTTCGTAATGGGGCAACACTCTGTATCTCTCTCTGGCAGAGCCCGGCTGCCAAATTGGAAACGTCCAGACATTGCGCCCACAGGAAAGCTGCCAGCACTGAAAGCTCTAGCTGGTTTTCACTGTCCCTTGGAACTGCATTCGCTGCCACACAGACATTCGCGCTCTGCTAAAGCATTGCTTCGTAATGGGGCAACACTCTGTATCTCTCTCTGGCAGAGCCCGGCTGCCAAATTGGAAACGTCCAGAGATTGCGCCCACAGGAAAGCTGCCAGCACTGAAAGCTCTAGCTGGTTTTCACTGTCCCTTGGAACTGCATTCGCTGCCACACAGACATTCGCGCTCTGCTAAAGCATTGCTTCGTAATGGGGCAACACTCTGTATCTCTCTCTGGCAGAGCCCGGCTGCCAAATTGGAAACGTCCAGACATTGTGCCCACAGGAAAGCTGCCAGCACTGAAAGCTCTAGCTGGTTTTCACTGTCCCTTGGAACTGCATTCGCTGCCACACAGACATTCGCGCTCTGCTAAAGCATTGCTTCGTAATGGGGCAACACTCTGTATCTCTCTCTGGCAGAGCCCGGCTGCCAAATTGGAAACGTCCAGACATTGCGCCCACAGGAAAGCTGCCAGCACTGAAAGCTCTAGCTGGTTTTCACTGTCCCTTGGAACTGCATTCGCTTCCACACAGACATTCGAGCTCTGCTAAAGCATTGCTTCCTAATGGGGCAACACTCTGTATCTCTGGCAGAGCCCGGCTGCCAAATTGGAAACGTCCAGAGATTGCGCCCACAGGAAAGCTACCAGCACTGAAAGCTCTAGCTGGTTTTCACTGTCCCTTGGAACTGCATTCGCTGCCACACAGACATTCACGCTCTGCTAAAGCATTGCTTCGTAATGGGGCAACACTCTGTATCTCTCTCTGGCAGAGCCCGGCTGCCAAATTGGAAACGTCCAGAGATTGCGCCCACAGGAAAGCTGCCAGCACTGAAAGCTCTAGCTGGTTTTCACTGTCCCTTGGAACTGCATTCGCTGCCACACAGACATTCGCGCTCTGCTAAAGCATTGCTTCGTAATGGGGCAACACTCTGTATCTCTCTCTGGCAGAGCCCGGCTGCCAAATTGGAAACGTCCAGAGATTGCGCCCACAGGAAAGCTGCCAGCACTGAAAGCTCTAGCTGGTTTTCACTGTCCCTTGGAACTGCATTTGCTGCCACACAGACATTCGCGCTCTGCTAAAGCATTGCTTCGTAATGGGGCAACACTCTGTATCTCTCTCTGGCAGAGCCCGGCTGCCAAATTGGAAACGTCCAGAGATTGCGCCCACAGGAAAGCTGCCAGCACTGAAAGCTCTAGCTGGTTTTCACTGTCCCTTGGAACTGCATTCGCTGCCACACAGACATTCGCGCTCTGCTAAAGCATTGCTTCGTAATGGGGCAACACTCTGTAACTCTCTCTGGCAGAGCCCGGCTGCCAAATTGGAAACGTCCAGAGATTGCGCCCACAGGAAAGCTGCCAGCACTGAAAGCTCTAGCTGGTTTTCACTGTCCCTTGGAACTGCATTCGCTGCCACACAGACATTCGCGCTCTGCTAAAGCATTGCTTCGTAATGGGGCAACACTCTGTATCTCTCTCTGGCAGAGCCCGGCTGCCAAATTGGAAACGTCCAGAGATTGCGCCCACAGGAAAGCTGCCAGCACTGAAAGCTCTAGCTGGTTTTCACTGTCCCTTGGAACTGCATTCGCTGCCACACAGACATTCGCGTTCTGCTAAAGCATTGCTTCGTAATGGGGCAACACTCTGTATCTCTGGCAGAGCCCGGCTGCCAAATTGGAAACGTCCAGAGATTGCGCCCACAGGAAAGCTGCCAGCACTGAAAGCTCTAGCTGGTTTTCACTGTCCCTTGGAACTGCATTCGCTGCCACACAGACATTCGCGCTCTGCTAAAGCATTGCTTCGTAATGGGGCAACACTCTGTATCTCTCTCTGGCAGAGCCCGGCTGCCAAATTGGAAACGTCCAGAGATTGCGCCCACAGGAAAGCTGCCAGCACTGAAAGCTCTAGCTGGTTTTCACTGTCCCTTGGAACTGCATTCGCTGCCACACAGACATTCGCGCTCTGCTAAAGCATTGCTTCGTAATGGGGCAACACTCTGTATCTCTCTCTGGCAGAGCCCGGCTGCCAAATTGGAAACGTCCAGACATTGCGCCCACAGGAAAGCTGCCAGCACTGAAAGCTCTAGCTGGTTTTCACTGTCCCTTGGAACTGCATTCGCTGCCACACAGACATTCGCGCTCTGCTAAAGCATTGCTTCCTAATGGGGCAACACTCTGTATCTCTCTCTGGCAGAGCCCGGCTGCCAAATTGGAAACGTCCAGAGATTGCGCCCACAGGAAAGCTGCCAGCACTGAAAGCTCTAGCTGGTTTTCACTGTCCCTTGGAACTGCATTCGCTGCCACACAGACATTCGCGCTCTGCTAAAGCATTGCTTCCGAATGGGGCAACACTCTGTATCTCTCTCTGGCAGAGCCCGGCTGCCAAATTGGAAACGTCCAGAGATTGCGCCCACAGGAAAGCTGCCAGCACTGAAAGCTCTAGCTGGTTTTCACTGTCCCTTGGAACTGCATTCGCTGCCACACAGACATTCGCGCTCTGCTAAAGCATTGCTTCCTAATGGGGCAACACTCTGTATCTCTCTCTGGCAGAGCCCGGCTGCCAAATTGGAAACGTCCACAGATTGCGCCCACAGGAAAGCTGCCAGCACTGAAAGCTCTAGCTGGTTTTCACTGTCCCTTGGAACTGCATTCGCTTCCACACAGACATTCGAGCTCTGCTAAAGCATTGCTTAGTAATGGGGCAACACTCTGTATCTCTCTCTGGCAGAGCCCGGGTGCCAAATTGGAAACGTCCAGACATTGCGCCCACAGGAAAGCTGCCAGCACTGAAAGCTCTAGCTGGTTTTCACTGTCCCTTGGAACTGCATTCGCTGCCACACAGACATTCGCGCTCTGCTAAAGCATTGCTTCGTAATGGGGCAACACTCTGTATCTCTCTCTGGCAGAGCCCGGCTGCCAAATTGGAAACGTCCAGAGATTGCGCCCACAGGAAAGCTGCCAGCACTGAAAGCTCTAGCTGGTTTTCACTGTCCCTTGGAACTGCATTCGCTGCCACACAGACATTCGCGCTCTGCTAAAGCATTGCTTCGTAATGGGGCAACACTCTGTATCTCTCTCTGGCAGAGCCCGGCTGCCAAATTGGAAACGTCCAGAGATTGCGCCCACAGGAAAGCTGCCAGCACTGAAAGCTCTAGCTGGTTTTCACTGTCCCTTGGAACTGCATTCGCTGCCACACAGACATTCGCGTTCTGCTAAAGCATTGCTTCGTAATGGGGCAACACTCTGTATCTCTGGCAGAGCCCGGCTGCCAAATTGGAAACGTCCAGAGATTGCGCCCACAGGAAAGCTGCCAGCACTGAAAGCTCTAGCTGGTTTTCACTGTCCCTTGGAACTGCATTCGCTGCCACACAGACATTCGCGCTCTGCTAAAGCATTGCTTCGTAATGGGGCAACACTCTGTATCTCTCTCTGGCAGAGCCCGGCTGCCAAATTGGAAACGTCCAGAGATTGCGCCCACAGGAAAGCTGCCAGCACTGAAAGCTCTAGCTGGTTTTCACTGTCCCTTGGAACTGCATTCGCTGCCACACAGACATTCGCGCTCTGCTAAAGCATTGCTTCGTAATGGGGCAACACTCTGTATCTCTCTCTGGCAGAGCCCGGCTGCCAAATTGGAAACGTCCAGACATTGCGCCCACAGGAAAGCTGCCAGCACTGAAAGCTCTAGCTGGTTTTCACTGTCCCTTGGAACTGCATTCGCTGCCACACAGACATTTGCGCTCTGCTAAAGCATTGCTTCCGAATGGGGCAACACTCTGTATCTCTCTCTGGCAGAGCCCGGCTGCCAAATTGGAAACGTCCAGAGATTGCGCCCACAGGAAAGCTGCCAGCACTGAAAGCTCTAGCTGGTTTTCACTGTCCCTTGGAACTGCATTCGCTGCCACACAGACATTCGCGCTCTGCTAAAGCATTGCTTCCTAATGGGGCAACACTCTGTATCTCTCTCTGGCAGAGCCCGGCTGCCAAATTGGAAACGTCCAGAGATTGCGCCCACAGGAAAGCTGCCAGCACTGAAAGCTCTAGCTGGTTTTCACTGTCCCTTGGAACTGCATTCGCTGCCACACAGACATTCGCGCTCTGCTAAAGCATTGCTTCCTAATGGGGCAACACTCTGTATCTCTCTCTGGCAGAGCCCGGCTGCCAAATTGGAAACGTCCAGACATTGCGCCCACAGGAAAGCTGCCAGCACTGAAAGCTCTAGCTGGTTTTCACTGTCCCTTGGAACTGCATTCGCTGCCACACAGACATTTGCGCTCTGCTAAAGCATTGCTTCGTAATGGGGCAACACTCTGTATCTCTCTGTGGCAGAGCCCGGCTGCCAAATTGGAAACGTCCAGACATTGCGCCCACAGGAAAGATGCCAGCACTGAAAGCTCTAGCTGGTTTTCACTGTCCCTTGGAACTGCATTCGCTGCCACACAGACATTCGCGCTCTGCTAAAGCATTGCTTCGTAATGGGGCAACACTCTGTATCTCTCTCTGGCAGAGCCCGGCTGCCAAATTGGAAACGTCCAGAGATTGCGCCCACAGGAAAGCTGCCAGCACTGAAAGCTCTAGCTGGTTTTCACTGTCCCTTGGAACTGCATTCGCTGCCACACAGACATTCGCGCTCTGCTAAAGCATTGCTTCGTAATGGGGCAACACTCTGTATCTCTCTCTGGCAGAGCCCGGCTGCCAAATTGGAAACGTCCAGAGATTGCGCCCACAGGAAAGCTGCCAGCACTGAAAGCTCTAGCTGGTTTTCACTGTCCCTTGGAACTGCATTCGCTGCCACACAGACATTCGCGCTCTGCTAAAGCATTGCTTCGTAATGGGGCAACACTCTGTAACTCTCTCTGGCAGAGCCCGGCTGCCAAATTGGAAACGTCCAGAGATTGCGCCCACAGGAAAGCTGCCAGCACTGAAAGCTCTAGCTGGTTTTCACTGTCCCTTGGAACTGCATTCGCTGCCACACAGACATTCGCGCTCTGCTAAAGCATTGCTTCGTAATGGGGCAACACTCTGTATCTCTCTCTGGCAGAGCCCGGCTGCCAAATTGGAAACGTCCAGACATTGCGCCCACAGGAAAGATGCCAGCACTGAAAGCTCTAGCTGGTTTTCACTGTCCCTTGGAACTGCATTCGCTGCCACACAGACATTCGCGTTCTGCTAAAGCATTGCTTCGTAATGGGGCAACACTCTGTATCTCTGGCAGAGCCCGGCTGCCAAATTGGAAACGTCCAGAGATTGCGCCCACAGGAAAGCTGCCAGCACTGAAAGCTCTAGCTGGTTTTCACTGTCCCTTGGAACTGCATTCGCTGCCACACAGACATTCGCGCTCTGCTAAAGCATTGCTTCGTAATGGGGCAACACTCTGTATCTCTCTCTGGCAGAGCCCGGCTGCCAAATTGGAAACGTCCAGAGATTGCGCCCACAGGAAAGCTGCCAGCACTGAAAGCTCTAGCTGGTTTTCACTGTCCCTTGGAACTGCATTCGCTGCCACACAGACATTCGCGCTCTGCTAAAGCATTGCTTCGTAATGGGGCAACACTCTGTATCTCTCTCTGGCAGAGCCCGGCTGCCAAATTGGAAACGTCCAGACATTGCGCCCACAGGAAAGCTGCCAGCACTGAAAGCTCTAGCTGGTTTTCACTGTCCCTTGGAACTGCATTCGCTGCCACACAGACATTCGCGCTCTGCTAAAGCATTGCTTCCTAATGGGGCAACACTCTGTATCTCTCTCTGGCAGAGCCCGGCTGCCAAATTGGAAACGTCCAGAGATTGCGCCCACAGGAAAGCTGCCAGCACTGAAAGCTCTAGCTGGTTTTCACTGTCCCTTGGAACTGCATTCGCTGCCACACAGACATTCGCGCTCTGCTAAAGCATTGCTTCCGAATGGGGCAACACTCTGTATCTCTCTCTGGCAGAGCCCGGCTGCCAAATTGGAAACGTCCAGAGATTGCGCCCACAGGAAAGCTGCCAGCACTGAAAGCTCTAGCTGGTTTTCACTGTCCCTTGGAACTGCATTCGCTGCCACACAGACATTCGCGCTCTGCTAAAGCATTGCTTCCTAATGGGGCAACACTCTGTATCTCTCTCTGGCAGAGCCCGGCTGCCAAATTGGAAACGTCCAGACATTGCGCCCACAGGAAAGCTGCCAGCACTGAAAGCTCTAGCTGGTTTTCACTGTCCCTTGGAACTGCATTCGCTGCCACACAGACATTTGCGCTCTGCTAAAGCATTGCTTAGTAATGGGGCAACACTCTGTATCTCTCTCTGGCAGAGCCCGGGTGCCAAATTGGAAACGTCCAGACATTGCGCCCACAGGAAAGCTGCCAGCACTGAAAGCTCTAGCTGGTTTTCACTGTCCCTTGGAACTGCATTCGCTGCCACACAGACATTCGCGCTCTGCTAAAGCATTGCTTCGTAATGGGGCAACACTCTGTATCTCTCTCTGGCAGAGCCCGGCTGCCAAATTGGAAACGTCCAGAGATTGCGCCCACAGGAAAGCTGCCAGCACTGAAAGCTCTAGCTGGTTTTCACTGTCCCTTGGAACTGCATTCGCTGCCACACAGACATTCGCGCTCTGCTAAAGCATTGCTTCGTAATGGGGCAACACTCTGTATCTCTCTCTGGCAGAGCCCGGCTGCCAAATTGGAAACGTCCAGAGATTGCGCCCACAGGAAAGCTGCCAGCACTGAAAGCTCTAGCTGGTTTTCACTGTCCCTTGGAACTGCATTCGCTGCCACACAGACATTCGCGCTCTGCTAAAGCATTGCTTCGTAATGGGGCAACACTCTGTATCTCTCTCTGGCAGAGCCCGGCTGCCAAATTGGAAACGTCCAGACATTGCGCCCACAGGAAAGCTGCCAGCACTGAAAGCTCTAGCTGGTTTTCACTGTCCCTTGGAACTGCATTCGCTGCCACACAGACATTCGCGCTCTGCTAAAGCATTGCTTCGTAATGGGGCAACACTCTGTATCTCTCTCTGGCAGAGCCCGGCTGCCAAATTGGAAACGTCCAGAGATTGCGCCCACAGGAAAGCTGCCAGCACTGAAAGCTCTAGCTGGTTTTCACTGTCCCTTGGAACTGCATTCGCTGCCACACAGACATTCGCGCTCTGCTAAAGCATTGCTTCGTAATGGGGCAACACTCTGTATCTCTCTCTGGCAGAGCCCGGCTGCCAAATTGGAAACGTCCAGAGATTGCGCCCACAGGAAAGCTGCCAGCACTGAAAGCTCTAGCTGGTTTTCACTGTCCCTTGGAACTGCATTCGCTGCCACACAGACATTCGCGTTCTGCTAAAGCATTGCTTCGTAATGGGGCAACACTCTGTATCTCTGGCAGAGCCCGGCTGCCAAATTGGAAACGTCCAGAGATTGCGCCCACAGGAAAGCTGCCAGCACTGAAAGCTCTAGCTGGTTTTCACTGTCCCTTGGAACTGCATTCGCTGCCACACAGACATTCGCGCTCTGCTAAAGCATTGCTTCGTAATGGGGCAACACTCTGTATCTCTCTCTGGCAGAGCCCGGCTGCCAAATTGGAAACGTCCAGAGATTGCGCCCACAGGAAAGCTGCCAGCACTGAAAGCTCTAGCTGGTTTTCACTGTCCCTTGGAACTGCATTCGCTGCCACACAGACATTCGCGCTCTGCTAAAGCATTGCTTCGTAATGGGGCAACACTCTGTATCTCTCTCTGGCAGAGCCCGGCTGCCAAATTGGAAACGTCCAGACATTGCGCCCACAGGAAAGCTGCCAGCACTGAAAGCTCTAGCTGGTTTTCACTGTCCCTTGGAACTGCATTCGCTGCCACACAGACATTTGCGCTCTGCTAAAGCATTGCTTCCGAATGGGGCAACACTCTGTATCTCTCTCTGGCAGAGCCCGGCTGCCAAATTGGAAACGTCCAGAGATTGCGCCCACAGGAAAGCTGCCAGCACTGAAAGCTCTAGCTGGTTTTCACTGTCCCTTGGAACTGCATTCGCTGCCACACAGACATTCGCGCTCTGCTAAAGCATTGCTTCGTAATGGGGCAACACTCTGTATCTCTCTCTGGCAGAGCCCGGCTGCCAAATTGGAAACGTCCAGACATTGCGCCCACAGGAAAGCTGCCAGCACTGAAAGCTCTAGCTGGTTTTCACTGTCCCTTGGAACTGCATTCGCTGCCACACAGACATTCGCGCTCTGCTAAAGCATTGCTTCCTAATGGGGCAACACTCTGTATCTCTCTCTGGCAGAGCCCGGCTGCCAAATTGGAAACGTCCAGACATTGCGCCCACACGAAAGCTGCCAGCACTGAAAGCTCTAGCTGGTTTTCACTGTCCCTTGGAACTGCATTCGCTGCCACACAGACATTTGCGCTCTGCTAAAGCATTGCTTCGTAATGGGGCAACACTCTGTATCTCTCTGTGGCAGAGCCCGGCTGCCAAATTGGAAACGTCCAGACATTGCGCCCACAGGAAAGATGCCAGCACTGAAAGCTCTAGCTGGTTTTCACTGTCCCTTGGAACTGCATTCGCTGCCACACAGACATTCGCGCTCTGCTAAAGCATTGCTTCGTAATGGGGCAACACTCTGTATCTCTCTCTGGCAGAGCCCGGCTGCCAAATTGGAAACGTCCAGAGATTGCGCCCACAGGAAAGCTGCCAGCACTGAAAGCTCTAGCTGGTTTTCACTGTCCCTTGGAACTGCATTCGCTGCCACACAGACATTCGCGCTCTGCTAAAGCATTGCTTCGTAATGGGGCAACACTCTGTATCTCTCTCTGGCAGAGCCCGGCTGCCAAATTGGAAACGTCCAGAGATTGCGCCCACAGGAAAGCTGCCAGCACTGAAAGCTCTAGCTGGTTTTCACTGTCCCTTGGAACTGCATTCGCTGCCACACAGACATTCGCGCTCTGCTAAAGCATTGCTTCGTAATGGGGCAACACTCTGTATCTCTCTCTGGCAGAGCCCGGCTGCCAAATTGGAAACGTCCAGAGATTGCGCCCACAGGAAAGCTGCCAGCACTGAAAGCTCTAGCTGGTTTTCACTGTCCCTTGGAACTGCATTCGCTGCCACACAGACATTTGCGCTCTGCTAAAGCATTGCTTCGTAATGGGGCAACACTCTGTATCTCTCTCTGGCAGAGCCCGGCTGCCAAATTGGAAACGTCCAGACATTGCGCCCACAGGAAAGATGCCAGCACTGAAAGCTCTAGCTGGTTTTCACTGTCCCTTGGAACTGCATTCGCTGCCACACAGACATTCGCGCTCTGCTAAAGCATTGCTTCGTAATGGGGCAACACTCTGTATCTCTCTCTGGCAGAGCCCGGCTGCCAAATTGGAAACGTCCAGAGATTGCGCCCACAGGAAAGCTGCCAGCACTGAAAGCTCTAGCTGGTTTTCACTGTCCCTTGGATCTGCATTTGCTGCCACACAGACATTCGCGCTCTGCTAAAACATTGCTTCGTAATGGGGCAACACTCTGTATCTCTCTCTGGCAGAGCCCGGCTGCCAAATTGGAAACGTCCAGAGATTGCGCCCACAGGAAAGCTGCCAGCACTGAAAGCTCTAGCTGGTTTTCACTGTCCCTTGGAACTGCATTCGCTGCCACACAGACATTCGCGCTCTGCTAAAGCATTGCTTAGTAATGGGGCAACACTCTGTATCTCTCTCTGGCAGAGCCCGGCTGCCAAATTGGAAACGTCCAGACATTGCGCCCACAGGAAAGCTGCCAGCACTGAAAGCTCTAGCTGGTTTTCACTGTCCCTTGGAACTGCATTCGCTGCCACACAGACATTCGCGCTCTGCTAAAGCATTGCTTCGTAATGGGGCAACACTCTGTATCTCTCTCTGGCAGAGCCCGGCTGCCAAATTGGAAACGTCCAGAGATTGCGCCCACAGGAAAGCTGCCAGCACTGAAAGCTCTAGCTGGTTTTCACTGTCCCTTGGAACTGCATTCGCTGCCACACAGACATTCGCGCTCTGCTAAAGCATTGCTTCGTAATGGGGCAACACTCTGTATCTCTCTCTGGCAGAGCCCGGCTGCCAAATTGGAAACGTCCAGACATTGCGCCCACAGGAAAGCTGCCAGCACTGAAAGCTCTAGCTGGTTTTCACTGTCCCTTGGAACTGCATTCGCTGCCACACAGACATTCGCGCTCTGCTAAAGCATTGCTTCGTAATGGGGCAACACTCTGTATCTCTCTCTGGCAGAGCCCGGCTGCCAAATTGGAAACGTCCAGACATTGCGCCCACAGGAAAGCTGCCAGCACTGAAAGCTCTAGCTGGTTTTCACTGTCCCTTGGAACTGCATTCGCTGCCACACAGACATTCGCGCTCTGCTAAAGCATTGCTTCGTAATGGGGCAACACTCTGTATCTCTCTCTGGCAGAGCCCGGCTGCCAAATTGGAAACGTCCAGAGATTGCGCCCACAGGAAAGCTGCCAGCACTGAAAGCTCTAGCTGGTTTTCACTGTCCCTTGGAACTGCATTCGCTGCCACACAGACATTCGCGCTCTGCTAAAGCATTGCTTCGTAATGGGGCAACACTCTGTATCTCTCTCTGGCAGAGCCCGGCTGCCAAATTGGAAACGTCCAGAGATTGCGCCCACAGGAAAGCTGCCAGCACTGAAAGCTCTAGCTGGTTTTCACTGTCCCTTGGAACTGCATTCGCTGCCACACAGACATTCGCGTTCTGCTAAAGCATTGCTTCGTAATGGGGCAACACTCTGTATCTCTGGCAGAGCCCGGCTGCCAAATTGGAAACGTCCAGAGATTGCGCCCACAGGAAAGCTGCCAGCACTGAAAGCTCTAGCTGGTTTTCACTGTCCCTTGGAACTGCATTCGCTGCCACACAGACATTCGCGCTCTGCTAAAGCATTGCTTCGTAATGGGGCAACACTCTGTATCTCTCTCTGGCAGAGCCCGGCTGCCAAATTGGAAACGTCCAGAGATTGCGCCCACAGGAAAGCTGCCAGCACTGAAAGCTCTAGCTGGTTTTCACTGTCCCTTGGAACTGCATTCGCTGCCACACAGACATTCGCGCTCTGCTAAAGCATTGCTTCGTAATGGGGCAACACTCTGTATCTCTCTCTGGCAGAGCCCGGCTGCCAAATTGGAAACGTCCAGAGATTGCGCCCACAGGAAAGCTGCCAGCACTGAAAGCTCTAGCTGGTTTTCACTGTCCCTTGGAACTGCATTCGCTGCCACACAGACATTTGCGCTCTGCTAAAGCATTGCTTCCGAATGGGGCAACACTCTGTATCTCTCTCTGGCAGAGCCCGGCTGCCAAATTGGAAACGTCCAGAGATTGCGCCCACAGGAAAGCTGCCAGCACTGAAAGCTCTAGCTGGTTTTCACTGTCCCTTGGAACTGCATTCGCTGCCACACAGACATTCGCGCTCTGCTAAAGCATTGCTTCCTAATGGGGCAACACTCTGTATCTCTCTCTGGCAGAGCCCGGCTGCCAAATTGGAAACGTCCAGACATTGCGCCCACAGGAAAGCTGCCAGCACTGAAAGCTCTAGCTGGTTTTCACTGTCCCTTGGAACTGCATTCGCTGCCACACAGACATTCGCGCTCTGCTAAAGCATTGCTTCGTAATGGGGCAACACTCTGTATCTCTCTCTGGCAGAGCCCGGCTGCCAAATTGGAAACGTCCAGACATTGCGCCCACAGGAAAGCTGCCAGCACTGAAAGCTCTAGCTGGTTTTCACTGTCCCTTGGAACTGCATTCGCTGCCACACAGACATTTGCGCTCTGCTAAAGCATTGCTTCGTAATGGGGCAACACTCTGTATCTCTCTGTGGCAGAGCCCGGCTGCCAAACTGGAAACGTCCAGACATTGCGCCCACAGGAAAGCTGCCAGCACTGAAAGCTCTAGCTGGTTTTCACTGTCCCTTGGAACTGCATTCGCTGCCACACAGACATTCGCGCTCTGCTAAAGCATTGCTTCGTAATGGGGCAACACTCTGTATCTCTCTCTGGCAGAGCCCGGCTGCCAAATTGGAAACGTCCAGAGATTGCGCCCACAGGAAAGCTGCCAGCACTGAAAGCTCTAGCTGGTTTTCACTGTCCCTTGGAACTGCATTCGCTGCCACACAGACATTCGCGCTCTGCTAAAGCATTGCTTCGTAATGGGGCAACACTCTGTATCTCTCTCTGGCAGAGCCCGGCTGCCAAATTGGAAACGTCCAGAGATTGCGCCCACAGGAAAGCTGCCAGCACTGAAAGCTCTAGCTGGTTTTCACTGTCCCTTGGAACTGCATTCGCTGCCACACAGACATTCGCGCTCTGCTAAAGCATTGCTTCGTAATGGGGCAACACTCTGTATCTCTCTCTGGCAGAGCCCGGCTGCCAAATTGGAAACGTCCAGAGATTGCGCCCACAGGAAAGCTGCCAGCACTGAAAGCTCTAGCTGGTTTTCACTGTCCCTTGGAACTGCATTCGCTGCCACACAGACATTTGCGCTCTGCTAAAGCATTGCTTCGTAATGGGGCAACACTCTGTATCTCTCTCTGGCAGAGCCCGGCTGCCAAATTGGAAACGTCCAGACATTGCGCCCACAGGAAAGATGCCAGCACTGAAAGCTCTAGCTGGTTTTCACTGTCCCTTGGAACTGCATTCGCTGCCACACAGACATTCGCGCTCTGCTAAAGCATTGCTTCGTAATGGGGCAACACTCTGTATCTCTCTCTGGCAGAGCCCGGCTGCCAAATTGGAAACGTCCAGAGATTGCGCCCACAGGAAAGCTGCCAGCACTGAAAGCTCTAGCTGGTTTTCACTGTCCCTTGGAACTGCATTCGCTGCCACACAGACATTCGCGCTCTGCTAAAGCATTGCTTCGTAATGGGGCAACACTCTGTATCTCTCTCTGGCAGAGCCCGGCTGCCAAATTGGAAACGTCCAGACATTGTGCCCACAGGAAAGCTGCCAGCACTGAAAGCTCTAGCTGGTTTTCACTGTCCCTTGGAACTGCATTCGCTGCCACACAGACATTCGCGCTCTGCTAAAGCATTGCTTCGTAATGGGGCAACACTCTGTATCTCTCTCTGGCAGAGCCCGGCTGCCAAATTGGAAACGTCCAGAGATTGCGCCCACAGGAAAGCTGCCAGCACTGAAAGCTCTAGCTGGTTTTCACTGTCCCTTGGAACTGCATTCGCTGCCACACAGACATTCGCGCTCTGCTAAAGCATTGCTTCGTAATGGGGCAACACTCTGTAACTCTCTCTGGCAGAGCCCGGCTGCCAAATTGGAAACGTCCAGAGATTGCGCCCACAGGAAAGCTGCCAGCACTGAAAGCTCTAGCTGGTTTTCACTGTCCCTTGGAACTGCATTCGCTGCCACACAGACATTCGCGCTCTGCTAAAGCATTGCTTCGTAATGGGGCAACACTCTGTATCTCTCTCTGGCAGAGCCCGGCTGCCAAATTGGAAACGTCCAGAGATTGCGCCCACAGGAAAGCTGCCAGCACTGAAAGCTCTAGCTGGTTTTCACTGTCCCTTGGAACTGCATTCGCTGCCACACAGACATTCGCGTTCTGCTAAAGCATTGCTTCGTAATGGGGCAACACTCTGTATCTCTGGCAGAGCCCGGCTGCCAAATTGGAAACGTCCAGAGATTGCGCCCACAGGAAAGATGCCAGCACTGAAAGCTCTAGCTGGTTTTCACTGTCCCTTGGAACTGCATTCGCTGCCACACAGACATTCGCGCTCTGCTAAAGCATTGCTTCGTAATGGGGCAACACTCTGTATCTCTCTCTGGCAGAGCCCGGCTGCCAAATTGGAAACGTCCAGAGATTGCGCCCACAGGAAAGCTGCCAGCACTGAAAGCTCTAGCTGGTTTTCACTGTCCCTTGGAACTGCATTCGCTGCCACACAGACATTCGCGCTCTGCTAAAGCATTGCTTCGTAATGGGGCAACACTCTGTATCTCTCTCTGGCAGAGCCCGGCTGCCAAATTGGAAACGTCCAGACATTGCGCCCACAGGAAAGCTGCCAGCACTGAAAGCTCTAGCTGCTTTTCACTGTCCCTTGGAACTGCATTCGCTGCCACACAGACATTCGCGCTCTGCTAAAGCATTGCTTCCGAATGGGGCAACACTCTGTATCTCTCTCTGGCAGAGCCCGGCTGCCAAATTGGAAACGTCCAGACATTGCGCCCACAGGAAAGCTGCCAGCACTGAAAGCTCTAGCTGGTTTTCACTGTCCCTTGGAACTGCATTCGCTGCCACACAGACATTCGCGCTCTGCTAAAGCATTGCTTCCTAATGGGGCAACACTCTGTATCTCTCTCTGGCAGAGCCCGGCTGCCAAATTGGAAACGTCCACAGATTGCGCCCACAGGAAAGCTGCCAGCACTGAAAGCTCTAGCTGGTTTTCACTGTCCCTTGGAACTGCATTCGCTGCCACACAGACATTTGCGCTCTGCTAAAGCATTGCTTAGTAATGGGGCAACACTCTGTATCTCTCTCTGGCAGAGCCCGGCTGCCAAATTGGAAACGTCCAGAGATTGCGCCCACAGGAAAGCTGCCAGCACTGAAAGCTCTAGCTGGTTTTCACTGTCCCTTGGAACTGCATTCGCTGCCACACAGACATTCGCGCTCTGCTAAAGCATTGCTTCGTAATGGGGCAACACTCTGTATCTCTCTCTGGCAGAGCCCGGCTGCCAAATTGGAAACGTCCAGAGATTGCGCCCACAGGAAAGCTGCCAGCACTGAAAGCTCTAGCTGGTTTTCACTGTCCCTTGGAACTGCATTCGCTGCCACACAGACATTCGCGCTCTGCTAAAGCATTGCTTCGTAATGGGGCAACACTCTGTATCTCTCTCTGGCAGAGCCCGGCTGCCAAATTGGAAACGTCCAGACATTGCGCCCACAGGAAAGCTGCCAGCACTGAAAGCTCTAGCTGGTTTTCACTGTCCCTTGGAACTGCATTCGCTGCCACACAGACATTCGCGCTCTGCTAAAGCATTGCTTCGTAATGGGGCAACACTCTGTATCTCTCTCTGGCAGAGCCCGGCTGCCAAATTGGAAACGTCCAGAGATTGCGCCCACAGGAAAGCTGCCAGCACTGAAAGCTCTAGCTGGTTTTCACTGTCCCTTGGAACTGCATTCGCTGCCACACAGACATTCGCGCTCTGCTAAAGCATTGCTTCGTAATGGGGCAACACTCTGTATCTCTCTCTGGCAGAGCCCGGCTGCCAAATTGGAAACGTCCAGAGATTGCGCCCACAGGAAAGCTGCCAGCACTGAAAGCTCTAGCTGGTTTTCACTGTCCCTTGGAACTGCATTCGCTGCCACACAGACATTCGCGCTCTGCTAAAGCATTGCTTCCTAATGGGGCAACACTCTGTATCTCTCTCTGGCAGAGCCCGGCTGCCAAATTGGAAACGTCCAGAGATTGCGCCCACAGGAAAGCTGCCAGCACTGAAAGCTCTAGCTGGTTTTCACTGTCCCTTGGAACTGCATTCGCTGCCACACAGACATTCGCGCTCTGCTAAAGCATTGCTTCGTAATGGGGCAACACTCTGTATCTCTCTCTGGCAGAGCCCGGCTGCCAAATTGGAAACGTCCAGAGATTGCGCCCACAGGAAAGCTGCCAGCACTGAAAGCTCTAGCTGGTTTTCACTGTCCCTTGGAACTGCATTCGCTGCCACACAGACATTCGCGCTCTGCTAAAGCATTGCTTCCTAATGGGGCAACACTCTGTATCTCTCTCTGGCAGAGCCCGGCTGCCAAATTGGAAACGTCCACAGATTGCGCCCACAGGAAAGCTGCCAGCACTGAAAGCTCTAGCTGGTTTTCACTGTCCCTTGGAACTGCATTCGCTGCCACACAGACATTTGCGCTCTGCTAAAGCATTGCTTCCTAATGGGGCAACACTCTGTATCTCTCTCTGGCAGAGCCCGGCTGCCAAATTGGAAACGTCCAGACATTGCGCCCACAGGAAAGATGCCAGCACTGAAAGCTCTAGCTGGTTTTCACTGTCCCTTGGAACTGCATTCGCTGCCACACAGACATTCGCGCTCTGCTAAAGCATTGCTTCGTAATGGGGCAACACTCTGTATCTCTCTCTGGCAGAGCCCGGCTGCCAAATTGGAAACGTCCAGAGATTGCGCCCACAGGAAAGCTGCCAGCACTGAAAGCTCTAGCTGGTTTTCACTGTCCCTTGGATCTGCATTCGCTGCCACACAGACATTCGCGCTCTGCTAAAGCATTGCTTCGTAATGGGGCAACACTCTGTATCTCTCTCTGGCAGAGCCCGGCTGCCAAATTGGAAACGTCCAGAGATTGCGCCCACAGGAAAGCTGCCAGCACTGAAAGCTCTAGCTGGTTTTCACTGTCCCTTGGAACTGCATTCGCTGCCACACAGACATTCGCGCTCTGCTAAAGCATTGCTTCGTAATGGGGCAACACTCTGTAACTCTCTCTGGCAGAGCCCGGCTGCCAAATTGGAAACGTCCAGAGATTGCGCCCACAGGAAAGCTGCCAGCACTGAAAGCTCTAGCTGGTTTTCACTGTCCCTTGGAACTGCATTCGCTGCCACACAGACATTCGCGCTCTGCTAAAGCATTGCTTCGTAATGGGGCAACACTCTGTATCTCTCTCTGGCAGAGCCCGGCTGCCAAATTGGAAACGTCCAGAGATTGCGCCCACAGGAAAGCTGCCAGCACTGAAAGCTCTAGCTGGTTTTCACTGTCCCTTGGAACTGCATTCGCTGCCACACAGACATTCGCGTTCTGCTAAAGCATTGCTTCGTAATGGGGCAACACTCTGTATCTCTGGCAGAGCCCGGCTGCCAAATTGGAAACGTCCAGAGATTGCGCCCACAGGAAAGCTGCCAGCACTGAAAGCTCTAGCTGGTTTTCACTGTCCCTTGGAACTGCATTCGCTGCCACACAGACATTCGCGCTCTGCTAAAGCATTGCTTCCTAATGGGGCAACACTCTGTATCTCTCTCTGGCAGAGCCCGGCTGCCAAATTGGAAACGTCCAGAGATTGCGCCCACAGGAAAGCTGCCAGCACTGAAAGCTCTAGCTGGTTTTCACTGTCCCTTGGAACTGCATTCGCTGCCACACAGACATTCGCGCTCTGCTAAAGCATTGCTTCCGAATGGGGCAACACTCTGTATCTCTCTCTGGCAGAGCCCGGCTGCCAAATTGGAAACGTCCAGAGATTGCGCCCACAGGAAAGCTGCCAGCACTGAAAGCTCTAGCTGGTTTTCACTGTCCCTTGGAACTGCATTCGCTGCCACACAGACATTTGCGCTCTGCTAAAGCATTGCTTCGTAATGGGGCAACACTCTGTATCTCTCTCTGGCAGAGCCCGGCTGCCAAATTGGAAACTTCCACAGATTGCGCCCACAGGAAAGCTGCCAGCACTGAAAGCTCTAGCTGGTTTTCACTGTCCCTTGGAACTGCATTCGCTGCCACACAGACATTTGCGCTCTGCTAAAGCATTGCTTCGTAATGGGGCAACACTCTGTATCTCTCTCTGGCAGAGCCCGGCTGCCAAATTGGAAACGTCCAGACATTGCGCCCACAGGAAAGCTGCCAGCACTGAAAGCTCTAGCTGGTTTTCACTGTCCCTTGGAACTGCATTCGCTGCCACACAGACATTCGCGCTCTGCTAAAGCATTGCTTCGTAATGGGGCAACACTCTGTATCTCTCTCTGGCAGAGCCCGGCTGCCAAATTGGAAACATCCAGAGATTGCGCCCACAGGAAAGCTGCCAGCACTGAAAGCTCTAGCTGGTTTTCACTGTCCCTTGGAACTGCATTCGCTGCCACACAGACATTCGCGCTCTGCTAAAGCATTGCTTCGTAATGGGGCAACACTCTGTATCTCTCTCTGGCAGAGCCCGGCTGCCAAATTGGAAACGTCCAGAGATTGCGCCCACAGGAAAGCTGCCAGCACTGAAAGCTCTAGCTGGTTTTCACTGTCCCTTGGAACTGCATTCGCTGCCACACAGACATTCGCGCTCTGCTAAAGCATTGCTTCGTAATGGGGCAACACTCTGTATCTCTCTCTGGCAGAGCCCGGCTGCCAAATTGGAAACGTCCAGAGATTGCGCCCACAGGAAAGCTGCCAGCACTGAAAGCTCTAGCTTGTTTTCACTGTCCCTTGGAACTGCATTCGCTGCCACACAGACATTCGCGCTCTGCTAAAGCATTGCTTCCTAATGGGGCAACACTCTGTATCTCTCTCTGGCAGAGCCCGGCTGCCAAATTGGAAACGTCCAGAGATTGCGCCCACAGGAAAGCTGCCAGCACTGAAAGCTCTAGCTGGTTTTCACTGTCCCTTGGAACTGCATTCGCTGCCACACAGACATTCGCGCTCTGCTAAAGCATTGCTTCGTAATGGGGCAACACTCTGTATCTCTCTCTGGCAGAGCCCGGCTGCCAAATTGGAAACGTCCAGAGATTGCGCCCACAGGAAAGATGCCAGCACTGAAAGCTCTAGCTGGTTTTCACTGTCCCTTGGAACTGCATTCGCTGCCACACAGACATTCGCGCTCTGCTAAAGCATTGCTTCCTAATGGGGCAACACTCTGTATCTCTGGCAGAGCCCGGCTGCCAAATTGGAAACGTCCAGAGATTGCGCCCACAGGAAAGCTGCCAGCACTGAAAGCTCTAGCTGGTTTTCACTGTCCTTTGGAACTGCATTCGCTGCCACACAGACATTCGCGCTCTGCTAAAGCATTGCTTCGTAATGGGGCAACACTCTGTATCTCTCTCTGGCAGAGCCCGGCTGCCAAATTGGAAACGTCCAGACATTGCGCCCACAGGAAAGCTGCCAGCACTGAAAGCTCTAGCTGGTTTTCACTGTCCCTTGGAACTGCATTCGCTGCCACACAGACATTCGCGCTCTGCTAAAGCATTGCTTCGTAATGGGGCAACACTCTGTATCTCTCTCTGGCAGAGCCCGGCTGCCAAATTGGAAACGTCCAGAGATTGCGCCCACAGGAAAGCTGCCAGCACTGAAAGCTCTAGCTGGTTTTCACTGTCCCTTGGAACTGCATTCGCTGCCACACAGACATTCGCGCTCTGCTAAAGCAGTGCTTCGTAATGGGGCAACACTCTGTATCTCTCTCTGGCAGAGCCCGGCTGCCAAATTGGAAACGTCCAGAGATTGCGCCCACAGGAAAGCTGCCAGCACTGAAAGCTCTAGCTGGTTTTCACTGTCCCTTGGAACTGCATTCGCTGCCACACAGACATTCGCGCTCTGCTAAAGCATTGCTTCCTAATGGGGCAACACTCTGTATCTCTCTCTGGCAGAGCCCGGCTGCCAAATTGGAAACGTCCAGAGATTGCGCCCACAGGAAAGCTGCCAGCACTGAAAGCTCTAGCTGGTTTTCACTGTCCCTTGGAACTGCATTCGCTGCCACACAGACATTCGCGCTCTGCTAAAGCATTGCTTCGTAATGGGGCAACACTCTGTATCTCTCTCTGGCAGAGCCCGGCTGCCAAATTGGAAACGTCCAGAGATTGCGCCCACAGGAAAGCTGCCAGCACTGAAAGCTCTAGCTGGTTTTCACTGTCCCTTGGAACTGCATTCGCTGCCACACAGACATTCGCGCTCTGCTAAAGCATTGCTTCGTAATGGGGCAACACTCTGTATCTCTCTCTGGCAGAGCCCGGCTGCCAAATTGGAAACGTCCAGAGATTGCGCCCACAGGAAAGCTGCCAGCACTGAAAGCTCTAGCTGGTTTTCACTGTCCCTTGGAACTGCATTCGCTGCCACACAGACATTCGCGCTCTGCTAAAGCATTGCTTCGTAATGGGGCAACACTCTGTATCTCTCTCTGGCAGAGCCCGGCTGCCAAATTGGAAACGTCCAGAGATTGCGCCCACAGGAAAGCTGCCAGCACTGAAAGCTCTAGCTGGTTTTCACTGTCCCTTGGAACTGCATTCGCTGCCACACAGACATTTGCGCTCTGCTAAAGCATTGCTTCGTAATGGGGCAACACTCTGTATCTCTCTCTGGCAGAGCCCGGCTGCCAAATTGGAAACGTCCAGAGATTGCGCCCACAGGAAAGATGCCAGCACTGAAAGCTCTAGCTGGTTTTCACTGTCCCTTGGAACTGCATTCGCTGCCACACAGACATTCGCGCTCTGCTAAAGCATTGCTTCGTAATGGGGCAACACTCTGTATCTCTCTCTGGCAGAGCCCGGCTGCCAAATTGGAAACGTCCAGAGATTGCGCCCACAGGAAAGCTGCCAGCACTGAAAGCTCTAGCTGGTTTTCACTGTCCCTTGGATCTGCATTTGCTGCCACACAGACATTCGCGCTCTGCTAAAGCATTGCTTCGTAATGGGGCAACACTCTGTATCTCTCTCTGGCAGAGCCCGGCTGCCGAATTGGAAACGTCCAGAGATTGCGCCCACAGGAAAGCTGCCAGCACTGAAAGCTCTAGCTGGTTTTCACTGTCCCTTGGAACTGCATTCGCTGCCACACAGACATTCGCGCTCTGCTAAAGCATTGCTTCGTAATGGGGCAACACTCTGTATCTCTCTCTGGCAGAGCCCGGCTGCCAAATTGGAAACGTCCAGACATTGTGCCCACAGGAAAGCTGCCAGCACTGAAAGCTCTAGCTGGTTTTCACTGTCCCTTGGAACTGCATTCGCTGCCACACAGACATTCGCGCTCTGCTAAAGCATTGCTTCGTAATGGGGCAACACTCTGTATCTCTCTCTGGCAGAGCCCGGCTGCCAAATTGGAAACGTCCAGAGATTGCGCCCACAGGAAAGCTGCCAGCACTGAAAGCTCTAGCTGGTTTTCACTGTCCCTTGGAACTGCATTCCCTGCCACACAGACATTCGAGCTCTGCTAAAGCATTGCTTCCTAATGGGGCAACACTCTGTATCTCTGGCAGAGCCCGGCTGCCAAATTGGAAACGTCCAGAGATTGCGCCCACAGGAAAGCTGCCAGCACTGAAAGCTCTAGCTGGTTTTCACTGTCCCTTGGAACTGCATTCGCTGCCACACAGACATTCGCGCTCTGCTAAAGCATTGCTTCGTAATGGGGCAACACTCTGTATCTCTCTCTGGCAGAGCCCGGCTGCCAAATTGGAAACGTCCAGAGATTGCGCCCACAGGAAAGCTGCCAGCACTGAAAGCTCTAGCTGGTTTTCACTGTCCCTTGGAACTGCATTCGCTGCCACACAGACATTCGCGCTCTGCTAAAGCATTGCTTCGTAATGGGGCAACACTCTGTATCTCTCTCTGGCAGAGCCCGGCTGCCAAATTGGAAACGTCCAGAGATTGCGCCCACAGGAAAGCTGCCAGCACTGAAAGCTCTAGCTGGTTTTCACTGTCCCTTGGAACTGCATTCGCTGCCACACAGACATTCGCGCTCTGCTAAAGCATTGCTTCGTAATGGGGCAACACTCTGTATCTCTCTCTGGCAGAGCCCGGCTGCCAAATTGGAAACGTCCAGACATTGTGCCCACAGGAAAGCTGCCAGCACTGAAAGCTCTAGCTGGTTTTCACTGTCCCTTGGAACTGCATTCGCTGCCACACAGACATTCGCGCTCTGCTAAAGCATTGCTTCGTAATGGGGCAACACTCTGTATCTCTCTCTGGCAGAGCCCGGCTGCCAAATTGGAAACGTCCAGAGATTGCGCCCACAGGAAAGCTGCCAGCACTGAAAGCTCTAGCTGGTTTTCACTGTCCCTTGGAACTGCATTCGCTGCCACACAGACATTCGAGCTCTGCTAAAGCATTGCTTCCTAATGGGGCAACACTCTGTATCTCTGGCAGAGCCCGGCTGCCAAATTGGAAACGTCCAGAGATTGCGCCCACAGGAAAGCTGCCAGCACTGAAAGCTCTAGCTGGTTTTCACTGTCCCTTGGAACTGCATTCGCTGCCACACAGACATTTGCGCTCTGCTAAAGCATTGCTTCGTAATGGGGCAACACTCTGTATCTCTCTCTGGCAGAGCCCGGCTGCCAAATTGGAAACGTCCAGAGATTGCGCCCACAGGAAAGATGCCAGCACTGAAAGCTCTAGCTGGTTTTCACTGTCCCTTGGAACTGCATTCGCTGCCACACAGACATTCGCGCTCTGCTAAAGCATTGCTTCGTAATGGGGCAACACTCTGTATCTCTCTCTGGCAGAGCCCGGCTGCCAAATTGGAAACGTCCAGAGATTGCGCCCACAGGAAAGCTGCCAGCACTGAAAGCTCTAGCTGGTTTTCACTGTCCCTTGGATCTGCATTTGCTGCCACACAGACATTCGCGCTCTGCTAAAGCATTGCTTCGTAATGGGGCAACACTCTGTATCTCTCTCTGGCAGAGCCCGGCTGCCAAATTGGAAACGTCCAGAGATTGCGCCCACAGGAAAGCTGCCAGCACTGAAAGCTCTAGCTGGTTTTCACTGTCCCTTGGAACTGCATTCGCTGCCACACAGACATTCGCGCTCTGCTAAAGCATTGCTTCGTAATGGGGCAACACTCTGTATCTCTCTCTGGCAGAGCCCGGCTGCCAAATTGGAAACGTCCAGACATTGTGCCCACAGGAAAGCTGCCAGCACTGAAAGCTCTAGCTGGTTTTCACTGTCCCTTGGAACTGCATTCGCTGCCACACAGACATTCGCGCTCTGCTAAAGCATTGCTTCGTAATGGGGCAACACTCTGTATCTCTCTCTGGCAGAGCCCGGCTGCCAAATTGGAAACGTCCAGAGATTGCGCCCACAGGAAAGCTGCCAGCACTGAAAGCTCTAGCTGGTTTTCACTGTCCCTTGGAACTGCATTCCCTGCCACACAGACATTCGAGCTCTGCTAAAGCATTGCTTCCTAATGGGGCAACACTCTGTATCTCTGGCAGAGCCCGGCTGCCAAATTGGAAACGTCCAGAGATTGCGCCCACAGGAAAGCTGCCAGCACTGAAAGCTCTAGCTGGTTTTCACTGTCCCTTGGAACTGCATTCGCTGCCACACAGACATTCGCGCTCTGCTAAAGCATTGCTTCGTAATGGGGCAACACTCTGTATCTCTCTCTGGCAGAGCCCGGCTGCCAAATTGGAAACGTCCAGAGATTGCGCCCACAGGAAAGCTGCCAGCACTGAAAGCTCTAGCTGGTTTTCACTGTCCCTTGGAACTGCATTCGCTGCCACACAGACATTCGCGCTCTGCTAAAGCATTGCTTCGTAATGGGGCAACACTCTGTATCTCTCTCTGGCAGAGCCCGGCTGCCAAATTGGAAACGTCCAGAGATTGCGCCCACAGGAAAGCTGCCAGCACTGAAAGCTCTAGCTGGTTTTCACTGTCCCTTGGAACTGCATTCGCTGCCACACAGACATTCGCGCTCTGCTAAAGCATTGCTTCGTAATGGGGCAACACTCTGTATCTCTCTCTGGCAGAGCCCGGCTGCCAAATTGGAAACGTCCAGACATTGTGCCCACAGGAAAGCTGCCAGCACTGAAAGCTCTAGCTGGTTTTCACTGTCCCTTGGAACTGCATTCGCTGCCACACAGACATTCGCGCTCTGCTAAAGCATTGCTTCGTAATGGGGCAACACTCTGTATCTCTCTCTGGCAGAGCCCGGCTGCCAAATTGGAAACGTCCAGAGATTGCGCCCACAGGAAAGCTGCCAGCACTGAAAGCTCTAGCTGGTTTTCACTGTCCCTTGGAACTGCATTCGCTGCCACACAGACATTCGAGCTCTGCTAAAGCATTGCTTCCTAATGGGGCAACACTCTGTATCTCTGGCAGAGCCCGGCTGCCAAATTGGAAACGTCCAGAGATTGCGCCCACAGGAAAGCTACCAGCACTGAAAGCTCTAGCTGGTTTTCACTGTCCCTTGGAACTGCATTCGCTGCCACACAGACATTCGCGTTCTGCTAAAGCATTGCTTCGTAATGGGGCAACACTCTGTATCTCTGGCAGAGCCCGGCTGCCAAATTGGAAACGTCCAGAGATTGCGCCCACAGGAAAGCTGCCAGCACTGAAAGCTCTAGCTGGTTTTCACTGTCCCTTGGAACTGCATTCGCTGCCACACAGACATTCGCGCTCTGCTAAAGCATTGCTTCGTAATGGGGCAACACTCTGTATCTCTCTCTGGCAGAGCCCGGCTGCCAAATTGGAAACGTCCAGAGATTGCGCCCACAGGAAAGCTGCCAGCACTGAAAGCTCTAGCTGGTTTTCACTGTCCCTTGGAACTGCATTCGCTGCCACACAGACATTCGCGCTCTGCTAAAGCATTGCTTCGTAATGGGGCAACACTCTGTATCTCTCTCTGGCAGAGCCCGGCTGCCAAATTGGAAACGTCCAGACATTGCGCCCACAGGAAAGCTGCCAGCACTGAAAGCTCTAGCTGGTTTTCACTGTCCCTTGGAACTGCATTCGCTGCCACACAGACATTCGCGCTCTGCTAAAGCATTGCTTCCTAATGGGGCAACACTCTGTATCTCTCTCTGGCAGAGCCCGGCTGCCAAATTGGAAACGTCCAGAGATTGCGCCCACAGGAAAGCTGCCAGCACTGAAAGCTCTAGCTGGTTTTCACTGTCCCTTGGAACTGCATTCGCTGCCACACAGACATTCGCGCTCTGCTAAAGCATTGCTTCCTAATGGGGCAACACTCTGTATCTCTCTCTGGCAGAGCCCGGCTGCCAAATTGGAAACGTCCAGAGATTGCGCCCACAGGAAAGCTGCCAGCACTGAAAGCTCTAGCTGGTTTTCACTGTCCCTTGGAACTGCATTCGCTGCCACACAGACATTCGCGCTCTGCTAAAGCATTGCTTCCTAATGGGGCAACACTCTGTATCTCTCTCTGGCAGAGCCCGGCTGCCAAATTGGAAACGTCCACAGATTGCGCCCACACGAAAGCTGCCAGCACTGAAAGCTCTAGCTGGTTTTCACTGTCCCTTGGAACTGCATTCGCTGCCACACAGACATTTGCGCTCTGCTAAAGCATTGCTTAGCAATGGGGCAAAACTCTGTATCTCTCTCTGGCAGAGCCCGGCTGCCAAATTGGAAACGTCCAGACATTGCGCCCACAGGAAAGCTGCCAGCACTGAAAGCTCTAGCTGGTTTTCACTGTCCCTTGGAACTGCATTCGCTGCCACACAGACATTCGCGCTCTGCTAAAGCATTGCTTCGTAATGGGGCAACACTCTGTATCTCTCTCTGGCAGAGCCCGGCTGCCAAATTGGAAACGTCCAGAGATTGCGCCCACAGGAAAGCTGCCAGCACTGAAAGCTCTAGCTGGTTTTCACTGTCCCTTGGAACTGCATTCGCTGCCACACAGACATTCGCGCTCTGCTAAAGCATTGCTTCGTAATGGGGCAACACTCTGTATCTCTCTCTGGCAGAGCCCGGCTGCCAAATTGGAAACGTCCAGAGATTGCGCCCACAGGAAAGCTGCCAGCACTGAAAGCTCTAGCTGGTTTTCACTGTCCCTTGGAACTGCATTCGCTGCCACACAGACATTCGCGCTCTGCTAAAGCATTGCTTCGTAATGGGGCAACACTCTGTATCTCTCTCTGGCAGAGCCCGGCTGCCAAATTGGAAACGTCCAGAGATTGCGCCCACAGGAAAGCTGCCAGCACTGAAAGCTCTAGCTGGTTTTCACTGTCCCTTGGAACTGCATTCGCTGCCACACAGACATTCGCGCTCTGCTAAAGCATTGCTTCGTAATGGGGCAACACTCTGTATCTCTCTGTGGCACAGCCCGGCTGCCAAATTGGAAACGTCCAGAGATTGCGCCCACAGGAAAGCTGCCAGCACTGAAAGCTCTAGCTGGTTTTCACTGTCCCTTGGAACTGCATTCGCTGCCACACAGACATTCGCGCTCTGCTAAAGCATTGCTTCCTAATGGGGCAACACTCTGTATCTCTCTCTGGCAGAGCCCGGCTGCCAAATTGGAAACGTCCAGAGATTGCGCCCACAGGAAAGCTGCCAGCACTGAAAGCTCTAGCTGGTTTTCACTGTCCCTTGGAACTGCATTCGCTGCCACACAGACATTCGCGCTCTGCTAAAGCATTGCTTCGTAATGGGGCAACACTCTGTATCTCTCTCTGGCAGAGCCCGGCTGCCAAATTGGAAACGTCCAGAGATTGCGCCCACAGGAAAGCTGCCAGCACTGAAAGCTCTAGCTGGTTTTCACTGTCCCTTGGAACTGCATTCGCTGCCACACAGACATTCGCGCTCTGCTAAAGCATTGCTTCGTAATGGGGCAACACTCTGTATCTCTCTCTGGCAGAGCCCGGCTGCCAAATTGGAAACGTCCAGACATTGCGCCCACAGGAAAGCTGCCAGCACTGAAAGCTCTAGCTGGTTTTCACTGTCCCTTGGAACTGCATTCGCTGCCACACAGACATTCGCGCTCTGCTAAAGCATTGCTTCCTAATGGGGCAAAACTCTGTATCTCTCTGTGGCAGAGCCCGGCTGCCAAATTGGAAACGTCCAGAGATTGCGCCCACAGGAAAGATGCCAGCACTGAAAGCTCTAGCTGGTTTTCACTGTCCCTTGGAACTGCATTCGCTGCCACACAGACATTCGCGCTCTGCTAAAGCATTGCTTCGTAATGGGGCAACACTCTGTATCTCTCTCTGGCAGAGCCCGGCTGCCAAATTGGAAACGTCCAGAGATTGCGCCCACAGGAAAGCTGCCAGCACTGAAAGCTCTAGCTGGTTTTCACTGTCCCTTGGAACTGCATTCGCTGCCACACAGACATTCGCGCTCTGCTAAAGCATTGCTTCGTAATGGGGCAACACTCTGTATCTCTCTCTGGCAGAGCCCGGCTGCCAAATTGGAAACGTCCAGAGATTGCGCCCACAGGAAAGCTACCAGCACTGAAAGCTCTAGCTGGTTTTCACTGTCCCTTGGAACTGCATTCGCTGCCACACAGACATTCACGCTCTGCTAAAGCATTGCTTCGTAATGGGGCAACACTCTGTATCTCTCTCTGGCAGAGCCCGGCTGCCAAATTGGAAACGTCCAGAGATTGCGCCCACAGGAAAGCTGCCAGCACTGAAAGCTCTAGCTGGTTTTCACTGTCCCTTGGAACTGCATTCGCTGCCACACAGACATTCGCGCTCTGCTAAAGCATTGCTTCGTAATGGGGCAACACTCTGTATCTCTCTCTGGCAGAGCCCGGCTGCCAAATTGGAAACGTCCAGAGATTGCGCCCACAGGAAAGCTGCCAGCACTGAAAGCTCTAGCTGGTTTTCACTGTCCCTTGGAACTGCATTCGCTGCCACACAGACATTCGAGCTCTGCTAAAGCATTGCTTCCTAATGGGGCAACACTCTGTATCTCTGGCAGAGCCCGGCTGCCAAATTGGAAACGTCCAGAGATTGCGCCCACAGGAAAGCTACCAGCACTGAAAGCTCTAGCTGGTTTTCACTGTCCCTTGGAACTGCATTCGCTGCCACACAGACATTCGCGTTCTGCTAAAGCATTGCTTCGTAATGGGGCAACACTCTGTATCTCTGGCAGAGCCCGGCTGCCAAATTGGAAACGTCCAGAGATTGCGCCCACAGGAAAGCTGCCAGCACTGAAAGCTCTAGCTGGTTTTCACTGTCCCTTGGAACTGCATTCGCTGCCACACAGACATTCGCGCTCTGCTAAAGCATTGCTTCGTAATGGGGCAACACTCTGTATCTCTCTCTGGCAGAGCCCGGCTGCCAAATTGGAAACGTCCAGAGATTGCGCCCACAGGAAAGCTGCCAGCACTGAAAGCTCTAGCTGGTTTTCACTGTCCCTTGGAACTGCATTCGCTGCCACACAGACATTCGCGCTCTGCTAAAGCATTGCTTCGTAATGGGGCAACACTCTGTATCTCTCTCTGGCAGAGCCCGGCTGCCAAATTGGAAACGTCCAGACATTGCGCCCACAGGAAAGCTGCCAGCACTGAAAGCTCTAGCTGGTTTTCACTGTCCCTTGGAACTGCATTCGCTGCCACACAGACATTCGCGCTCTGCTAAAGCATTGCTTCCTAATGGGGCAACACTCTGTATCTCTCTCTGGCAGAGCCCGGCTGCCAAATTGGAAACGTCCAGAGATTGCGCCCACAGGAAAGCTGCCAGCACTGAAAGCTCTAGCTGGTTTTCACTGTCCCTTGGAACTGCATTCGCTGCCACACAGACATTCGCGCTCTGCTAAAGCATTGCTTCCTAATGGGGCAACACTCTGTATCTCTCTCTGGCAGAGCCCGGCTGCCAAATTGGAAACGTCCAGAGATTGCGCCCACAGGAAAGCTGCCAGCACTGAAAGCTCTAGCTGGTTTTCACTGTCCCTTGGAACTGCATTCGCTGCCACACAGACATTCGCGCTCTGCTAAAGCATTGCTTCCTAATGGGGCAACACTCTGTATCTCTCTCTGGCAGAGCCCGGCTGCCAAATTGGAAACGTCCACAGATTGCGCCCACACGAAAGCTGCCAGCACTGAAAGCTCTAGCTGGTTTTCACTGTCCCTTGGAACTGCATTCGCTGCCACACAGACATTTGCGCTCTGCTAAAGCATTGCTTAGCAATGGGGCAAAACTCTGTATCTCTCTCTGGCAGAGCCCGGCTGCCAAATTGGAAACGTCCAGACATTGCGCCCACAGGAAAGCTGCCAGCACTGAAAGCTCTAGCTGGTTTTCACTGTCCCTTGGAACTGCATTCGCTGCCACACAGACATTTGCGCTCTGCTAAAGCATTGCTTCGTAATGGGGCAACACTCTGTATCTCTCTCTGGCAGAGCCCGGCTGCCAAATTGGAAACGTCCAGAGATTGCGCCCACAGGAAAGCTGCCAGCACTGAAAGCTCTAGCTGGTTTTCACTGTCCCTTGGAACTGCATTCGCTGCCACACAGACATTCGCGCTCTGCTAAAGCATTGCTTCGTAATGGGGCAACACTCTGTATCTCTCTCTGGCAGAGCCCGGCTGCCAAATTGGAAACGTCCAGACATTGCGCCCACAGGAAAGCTGCCAGCACTGAAAGCTCTAGCTGGTTTTCACTGTCCCTTGGAACTGCATTCGCTGCCACACAGACATTCGCGCTCTGCTAAAGCATTGCTTCCTAATGGGGCAACACTCTGTATCTCTCTCTGGCAGAGCCCGGCTGCCAAATTGGAAACGTCCAGAGATTGCGCCCACAGGAAAGCTGCCAGCACTGAAAGCTCTAGCTGGTTTTCACTGTCCCTTGGAACTGCATTCGCTGCCACACAGACATTCGCGCTCTGCTAAAGCATTGCTTCGTAATGGGGCAACACTCTGTATCTCTCTGTGGCACAGCCCGGCTGCCAAATTGGAAACGTCCAGAGATTGCGCCCACAGGAAAGCTGCCAGCACTGAAAGCTCTAGCTGGTTTTCACTGTCCCTTGGAACTGCATTCGCTGCCACACAGACATTCGCGCTCTGCTAAAGCATTGCTTCGTAATGGGGCAACACTCTGTATCTCTCTCTGGCAGAGCCCGGCTGCCAAATTGGAAACGTCCAGAGATTGCGCCCACAGGAAAGATGCCAGCACTGAAAGCTCTAGCTGGTTTTCACTGTCCCTTGGAACTGCATTCGCTGCCACACAGACATTCGCGCTCTGCTAAAGCATTGCTTCGTAATGGGGCAACACTCTGTATCTCTCTCTGGCAGAGCCCGGCTGCCAAATTGGAAACGTCCAGAGATTGCGCCCACAGGAAAGCTGCCAGCACTGAAAGCTCTAGCTGGTTTTCACTGTCCCTTGGAACTGCATTCGCTGCCACACAGACATTCGCGCTCTGCTAAAGCATTGCTTCGTAATGGGGCAACACTCTGTATCTCTCTCTGGCAGAGCCCGGCTGCCAAATTGGAAACGTCCAGACATTGCGCCCACAGGAAAGCTGCCAGCACTGAAAGCTCTAGCTGGTTTTCACTGTCCCTTGGAACTGCATTCGCTGCCACACAGACATTCGCGCTCTGCTAAAGCATTGCTTCCTAATGGGGCAACACTCTGTATCTCTCTGTGGCAGAGCCCGGCTGCCAAATTGGAAACGTCCAGAGATTGCGCCCACAGGAAAGATGCCAGCACTGAAAGCTCTAGCTGGTTTTCACTGTCCCTTGGAACTGCATTCGCTGCCACACAGACATTCGCGCTCTGCTAAAGCATTGCTTCCTAATGGGGCAACACTCTGTATCTCTCTCTGGCAGAGCCCGGCTGCCAAATTGGAAACGTCCAGAGATTGCGCCCACAGGAAAGCTGCCAGCACTGAAAGCTCTAGCTGGTTTTCACTGTCCCTTGGAACTGCATTCGCTGCCACACAGACATTCGCGCTCTGCTAAAGCATTGCTTCGTAATGGGGCAACACTCTGTATCTCTCTCTGGCAGAGCCCGGCTGCCAAATTGGAAACGTCCAGAGATTGCGCCCACAGGAAAGCTACCAGCACTGAAAGCTCTAGCTGGTTTTCACTGTCCCTTGGAACTGCATTCGCTGCCACACAGACATTCACGCTCTGCTAAAGCATTGCTTCGTAATGGGGCAACACTCTGTATCTCTCTCTGGCAGAGCCCGGCTGCCAAATTGGAAACGTCCAGAGATTGCGCCCACAGGAAAGATGCCAGCACTGAAAGCTCTAGCTGGTTTTCACTGTCCCTTGGAACTGCATTCGCTGCCACACAGACATTCGCGCTCTGCTAAAGCATTGCTTCGTAATGGGGCAACACTCTGTATCTCTCTCTGGCAGAGCCCGGCTGCCAAATTGGAAACGTCCAGAGATTGCGCCCACAGGAAAGCTGCCAGCACTGAAAGCTCTAGCTGGTTTTCACTGTCCCTTGGAACTGCATTTGCTGCCACACAGACATTCGCGCTCTGCTAAAGCATTGCTTCGTAATGGGGCAACACTCTGTATCTCTCTCTGGCAGAGCCCGGCTGCCAAATTGGAAACGTCCAGAGATTGCGCCCACAGGAAAGCTGCCAGCACTGAAAGCTCTAGCTGGTTTTCACTGTCCCTTGGAACTGCATTCGCTGCCACACAGACATTCGCGTTCTGCTAAAGCATTGCTTCGTAATGGGGCAACACTCTGTACCTCCGGCAGAGCCCGGCTGCCAAATTGGAAACGTCCAGAGATTGCGCCCACAGGAAAGCTGCCAGCACTGAAAGCTCTAGCTGGTTTTCACTGTCCCTTGGAACTGCATTCGCTGCCACACAGACATTCGCGCTCTGCTAAAGCATTGCTTCCTAATGGGGCAACACTCTGTATCTCTCTCTGGCAGAGCCCGGCTGCCAAATTGGAAACGTCCAGACATTGCGCCCACAGGAAAGCTGCCAGCACTGAAAGCTCTAGCTGGTTTTCACTGTCCCTTGGAACTGCATTCGCTGCCACACAGACATTCGCGCTCTGCTAAAGCATTGCTTCGTAATGGGGCAACACTCTGTAACTCTCTCTGGCAGAGCCCGGCTGCCAAATTGGAAACGTCCAGACATTGCGCCCACAGGAAAGCTGCCAGCACTGAAAGCTCTAGCTGGTTTTCACTGTCCCTTGGAACTGCATTCGCTGCCACACAGACATTCGCGCTCTGCTAAAGCATTGCTTCGTAATGGGGCAACACTCTGTATCTCTCTCTGGCAGAGCCCGGCTGCCAAATTGGAAACGTCCAGAGATTGCGCCCACAGGAAAGCTGCCAGCACTGAAAGCTCTAGCTGGTTTTCACTGTCCCTTGGAACTGCATTCGCTGCCACACAGACATTCGCGTTCTGCTAAAGCATTGCTTCGTAATGGGGCAACACTCTGTACCTCTGGCAGAGCCCGGCTGCCAAATTGGAAACGTCCAGAGATTGCGCCCACAGGAAAGCTGCCAGCACTGAAAGCTCTAGCTGGTTTTCACTGTCCCTTGGAACTGCATTCGCTGCCACACAGACATTCGCGCTCTGCTAAAGCATTGCTTCCTAATGGGGCAACACTCTGTATCTCTCTCTGGCAGAGCCCGGCTGCCAAATTGGAAACGTCCAGACATTGCGCCCACAGGAAAGCTGCCAGCACTGAAAGCTCTAGCTGGTTTTCACTGTCCCTTGGAACTGCATTCGCTGCCACACAGACATTCGCGCTCTGCTAAAGCATTGCTTCGTAATGGGGCAACACTCTGTAACTCTCTCTGGCAGAGCCCGGCTGCCAAATTGGAAACGTCCAGACATTGCGCCCACAGGAAAGCTGCCAGCACTGAAAGCTCTAGCTGGTTTTCACTGTCCCTTGGAACTGCATTCGCTGCCACACAGACATTCGCGCTCTGCTAAAGCATTGCTTCCTAATGGGGCAACACTCTGTATCTCTCTCTGGCAGAGCCCGGCTGCCAAATTGGAAACGTCCAGAGATTGCGCCCACAGGAAAGCTGCCAGCACTGAAAGCTCTAGCTGGTTTTCACTGTCCCTTGGAACTGCATTCGCTGCCACACAGACATTCGCGCTCTGCTAAAGCATTGCTTCCTAATGGGGCAACACTCTGTATCTCTCTCTGGCAGAGCCCGGCTGCCAAATTGGAAACGTCCAGAGATTGCGCCCACAGGAAAGCTGCCAGCACTGAAAGCTCTAGCTGGTTTTCACTGTCCCTTGGAACTGCATTCGCTGCCACACAGACATTTGCGCTCTGCTAAAGCATTGCTTCCTAATGGGGCAACACTCTGTATCTCTCTCTGGCAGAGCCCGGCTGCCAAATTGGAAACGTCCAGACATTGCGCCCACAGGAAAGCTGCCAGCACTGAAAGCTCTAGCTGGTTTTCACTGTCCCTTGGAACTGCATTCGCTGCCACACAGACATTCGCGCTCTGCTAAAGCATTGCTTCGTAATGGGGCAACACTCTGTATCTCTCTCTGGCAGAGCCCGGCTGCCAAATTGGAAACGTCCAGACATTGCGCCCACAGGAAAGCTGCCAGCACTGAAAGCTCTAGCTGGTTTTCACTGTCCCTTGGAACTGCATTCGCTGCCACACAGACATTCGCGCTCTGCTAAAGCATTGCTTCGTAATGGGGCAACACCCTGTATCTCTCTCTGGCAGAGCCCGGCTGCCAAATTGGAAACGTCCAGACATTGCGCCCACAGGAAAGCTGCCAGCACTGAAAGCTCTAGCTGGTTTTCACTGTCCCTTGGAACTGCATTCGCTGCCACACAGACATTCGCACTCTGCTAAAGCATTGCTTCGTAATGGGGCAACACTCTGTATCTCTCTCTGGCAGAGCCCGGCTGCCAAATTGGAAACGTCCAGAGATTGCGCCCACAGGAAAGCTGCCAGCACTGAAAGCTCTAGCTGGTTTTCACTGTCCCTTGGAACTGCATTCGCTGCCACACAGACATTCGCGCTCTGCTAAAGCATTGCTTCCTAATGGGGCAACACTCTGTATCTCTCTGTGGCAGAGCCCGGCTGCCAAATTGGAAACGTCCAGAGATTGCGCCCACAGGAAAGCTGCCAGCACTGAAAGCTCTAGCTGGTTTTCACTGTCCCTTGGAACTGCATTCGCTGCCACACAGACATTCGCGCTCTGCTAAAGCATTGCTTCGTAATGGGGCAACACTCTGTATCTCTCTCTGGCAGAGCCCGGCTGCCAAATTGGAAACGTCCAGAGATTGCGCCCACAGGAAAGCTGCCAGCACTGAAAGCTCTAGCTGGTTTTCACTGTCCCTTGGAACTGCATTCGCTGCCACACAGACATTCGCGCTCTGCTAAAGCATTGCTTCGTAATGGGGCAACACTCTGTATCTCTCTCTGGCAGAGCCCGGCTGCCAAATTGGAAACGTCCAGACATTGCGCCCACAGGAAAGCTGCCAGCACTGAAAGCTCTAGCTGGTTTTCACTGTCCCTTGGAACTGCATTCGCTGCCACACAGACATTCACGCTCTGCTAAAGCATTGCTTCGTAATGGGGCAACACTCTGTAACTCTCTCTGGCAGAGCCCGGCTGCCAAATTGGAAACGTCCAGAGATTGCGCCCACAGGAAAGCTGCCAGCACTGAAAGCTCTAGCTGGTTTTCACTGTCCCTTGGAACTGCATTCGCTGCCACACAGACATTCGCGCTCTGCTAAAGCATTGCTTCCTAATGGGGCAACACTCTGTATCTCTCTCTGGCAGAGCCCGGCTGCCAAATTGGAAACGTCCAGAGATTGCGCCCACAGGAAAGCTGCCAGCACTGAAAGCTCTAGCTGGTTTTCACTGTCCCTTGGAACTGCATTCGCTGCCACACAGACATTCGCGCTCTGCTAAAGCATTGCTTCCTAATGGGGCAACACTCTGTATCTCTCTCTGGCAGAGCCCGGCTGCCAAATTGGAAACGTCCAGAGATTGCGCCCACAGGAAAGCTGCCAGCACTGAAAGCTCTAGCTGGTTTTCACTGTCCCTTGGAACTGCATTCGCTGCCACACAGACATTTGCGCTCTGCTAAAGCATTGCTTCGTAATGGGGCAACACTCTGTATCTCTCTCTGGCAGAGCCCGGCTGCCAAATTGGAAACGTCCAGACATTGCGCCCACAGGAAAGCTGCCAGCACTGAAAGCTCTAGCTGGTTTTCACTGTCCCTTGGAACTGCATTCGCTGCCACACAGACATTCGCGCTCTGCTAAAGCATTGCTTCCTGATGGGGCAACACTCTGTATCTCTCTCTGGCAGAGCCCGGCTGCCAAATTGGAAACGTCCAGACATTGCGCCCACAGGAAAGCTGCCAGCACTGAAAGCTCTAGCTGGTTTTCACTGTCCCTTGGAACTGCATTCGCTGCCACACAGACATTCGCGCTCTGCTAAAGCATTGCTTCGTAATGGGGCAACACTCTGTATCTCTCTCTGGCAGAGCCCGGCTGCCAAATTGGAAACGTCCAGACATTGCGCCCACAGGAAAGCTGCCAGCACTGAAAGCTCTAGCTGGTTTTCACTGTCCCTTGGAACTGCATTCGCTGCCACACAGACATTCGCACTCTGCTAAAGCATTGCTTCGTAATGGGGCAACACTCTGTATCTCTCTCTGGCAGAGCCCGGCTGCCAAATTGGAAACGTCCAGAGATTGCGCCCACAGGAAAGCTGCCAGCACTGAAAGCTCTAGCTGGTTTTCACTGTCCCTTGGAACTGCATTCGCTGCCACACAGACATTCGCACTCTGCTAAAGCATTGCTTCGTAATGGGGCAACACTCTGTATCTCTCTCTGGCAGAGCCCGGCTGCCAAATTGGAAACGTCCAGAGATTGCGCCCACAGGAAAGCTGCCAGCACTGAAAGCTCTAGCTGGTTTTCACTGTCCCTTGGAACTGCATTCGCTGCCACACAGACATTCGCGCTCTGCTAAAGCATTGCTTCGTAATGGGGCAACACTCTGTAACTCTCTCTGGCAGAGCCCGGCTGCCAAATTGGAAACGTCCAGAGATTGCGCCCACAGGAAAGCTGCCAGCACTGAAAGCTCTAGCTGGTTTTCACTGTCCCTTGGAACTGCATTCGCTGCCACACAGACATTCGCGCTCTGCTAAAGCATTGCTTCGTAATGGGGCAACACTCTGTATCTCTCTCTGGCAGAGCCCGGCTGCCAAATTGGAAACGTCCAGAGATTGCGCCCACAGGAAAGCTGCCAGCACTGAAAGCTCTAGCTGGTTTTCACTGTCCCTTGGAACTGCATTCGCTGCCACACAGACATTCGCGCTCTGCTAAAGCATTGCTTCGTAATGGGGCAACACTCTGTATCTCTCTCTGGCAGAGCCCGGCTGCCAAATTGGAAACGTCCAGACATTGCGCCCACAGGAAAGCTGCCAGCACTGAAAGCTCTAGCTGGTTTTCACTGTCCCTTGGAACTGCATTCGCTGCCACACAGACATTCGCGCTCTGCTAAAGCATTGCTTCGTAATGGGGCAACACTCTGTATCTCTCTCTGGCAGAGCCCGGCTGCCAAATTGGAAACGTGCAGAGATTGCGCCCACAGGAAAGCTGCCAGCACTGAAAGCTCTAGCTGGTTTTCACTGTCCCTTGGAACTGCATTCGCTGCCACACAGACATTCGCGCTCTGCTAAAGCATTGCTTCCTAATGGGGCAACACTCTGTATCTCTCTCTGGCAGAGCCCGGCTGCCAAATTGGAAACGTCCAGAGATTGCGCCCACAGGAAAGCTGCCAGCACTGAAAGCTCTAGCTGGTTTTCACTGTCCCTTGGAACTGCATTCGCTGCCACACAGACATTCGCGCTCTGCTAAAGCATTGCTTCCTAATGGGGCAACACTCTGTATCTCTCTCTGGCAGAGCCCGGCTGCCAAATTGGAAACGTCCAGAGATTGCGCCCACAGGAAAGCTGCCAGCACTGAAAGCTCTAGCTGGTTTTCACTGTCCCTTGGAACTGCATTCGCTGCCACACAGACATTTGCGCTCTGCTAAAGCATTGCTTCGTAATGGGGCAACACTCTGTATCTCTCTCTGGCAGAGCCCGGCTGCCAAATTGGAAACGTCCAGACATTGCGCCCACAGGAAAGCTGCCAGCACTGAAAGCTCTAGCTGGTTTTCACTGTCCCTTGGAACTGCATTCGCTGCCACACAGACATTCGCGCTCTGCTAAAGCATTGCTTCGTAATGGGGCAACACTCTGTATCTCTCTCTGGCAGAGCCCGGCTGCCAAATTGGAAACGTCCAGAGATTGCGCCCACAGGAAAGCTGCCAGCACTGAAAGCTCTAGCTGGTTTTCACTGTCCCTTGGAACTGCATTCGCTGCCACACAGACATTCGCGCTCTGCTAAAGCTTAACTTGGTAATTGGGCAGCACTCTGTATCTCTCTCTGGCAGAGCCCGGCTGCCAAATTGGAAACGTCCAGACATTGCGCCCACAGGAAAGCTGCCAGCACTGAAAGCTCTAGCTGGTTTTCACTGTCCCTTGGAACTGCATTCGCTGCCACACAGACATTCGCGCTCTGCTAAAGCATTGCTTCGTAATGGGGCAACACTCTGTATCTCTCTCTGGCAGAGCCCGGCTGCCAAATTGGAAACGTCCAGAGATTGCGCCCACAGGAAAGCTGCCAGCACTGAAAGCTCTAGCTGGTTTTCACTGTCCCTTGGAACTGCATTCGCTGCCACACAGACATTCGCGCTCTGCTAAAGCATTGCTTCCTAATGGGGCAACACTCTGTATCTCTCTCTGGCAGAGCCCGGCTGCCAAATTGGAAACGTCCAGACATTGCGCCCACAGGAAAGCTGCCAGCACTGAAAGCTCTAGCTGGTTTTCACTGTCCCTTGGAACTGCATTCGCTGCCACACAGACATTCGCGCTCTGCTAAAGCATTGCTTCGTAATGGGGCAACACTCTGTATCTCTCTCTGGCAGAGCCCGGCTGCCAAATTGGAAACGTCCAGACATTGCGCCCACAGGAAAGCTGCCAGCACTGAAAGCTCTAGCTGGTTTTCACTGTCCCTTGGAACTGCATTCGCTGCCACACAGACATTCGCGCTCTGCTTAAGCATTGCTTCGTAATGGGGCAACACTCTGTATCTCTCTCTGGCAGAGCCCGGCTGCCAAATTGGAAACGTCCAGACATTGCGCCCACAGGAAAGCTGCCAGCACTGAAAGCTCTAGCTGGTTTTCACTGTCCCTTGGAACTGCATTCGCTGCCACACAGACATTCGCACTCTGCTAAAGCATTGCTTCGTAATGGGGCAACACTCTGTATCTCTCTCTGGCAGAGCCCGGCTGCCAAATTGGAAACGTCCAGAGATTGCGCCCACAGGAAAGCTGCCAGCACTGAAAGCTCTAGCTGGTTTTCACTGTCCCTTGGAACTGCATTCGCTGCCACACAGACATTCGCGCTCTGCTAAAGCATTGCTTCGTAATGGGGCAACACTCTGTATCTCTCTCTGGCAGAGCCCGGCTGCCAAATTGGAAACGTCCAGAGATTGCGCCCACAGGAAAGCTGCCAGCACTGAAAGCTCTAGCTGGTTTTCACTGTCCCTTGGAACTGCATTCGCTGCCACACAGACATTCGCGCTCTGCTAAAGCATTGCTTCGTAATGGGGCAACACTCTGTAACTCTCTCTGGCAGAGCCCGGCTGCCAAATTGGAAACGTCCAGAGATTGCGCCCACAGGAAAGCTGCCAGCACTGAAAGCTCTAGCTGGTTTTCACTGTCCCTTGGAACTGCATTCGCTGCCACACAGACATTCGCGCTCTGCTAAAGCATTGCTTCGTAATGGGGCAACACTCTGTATCTCTCTCTGGCAGAGCCCGGCTGCCAAATTGGAAACGTCCAGAGATTGCGCCCACAGGAAAGCTGCCAGCACTGAAAGCTCTAGCTGGTTTTCACTGTCCCTTGGAACTGCATTCGCTGCCACACAGACATTCGCGCTCTGCTAAAGCATTGCTTCGTAATGGGGAAACACTCTGTATCTCTCTCTGGCAGAGCCCGGCTGCCAAATTGGAAACGTCCAGAGATTGCGCCCACAGGAAAGCTGCCAGCACTGAAAGCTCTAGCTGGTTTTCACTGTCCCTTGGAACTGCATTCGCTGCCACACAGACATTTGCGCTCTGCTAAAGCATTGCTTCGTAATGGGGCAACACTCTGTATCTCTCTCTGGCAGAGCCCGGCTGCCAAATTGGAAACGTCCAGAGATTGCGCCCACAGGAAAGCTGCCAGCACTGAAAGCTCTAGCTGGTTTTCACTGTCCCTTGGAACTGCATTCGCTGCCACACAGACATTCGCGCTCTGCTAAAGCATTGCTTCGTAATGGGGCAACACTCTGTATCTCTCTCTGGCAGAGCCCGGCTGCCAAATTGGAAACGTCCAGAGATTGCGCCCACAGGAAAGCTGCCAGCACTGAAAGCTCTAGCTGGTTTTCACTGTCCCTTGGAACTGCATTCGCTGCCACACAGACATTCGCACTCTGCTAAAGCATTGCTTCGTAATGGGGCAACACTCTGTATCTCTCTCTGGCAGAGCCCGGCTGCCAAATTGGAAACGTCCAGAGATTGCGCCCACAGGAAAGCTGCCAGCACTGAAAGCTCTAGCTGGTTTTCACTGTCCCTTGGAACTGCATTCGCTGCCACACAGACATTCGCACTCTGCTAAAGCATTGCTTCGTAATGGGGCAACACTCTGTATCTCTCTCTGGCAGAGCCCGGCTGCCAAATTGGAAACGTCCAGAGATTGCGCCCACAGGAAAGCTGCCAGCACTGAAAGCTCTAGCTGGTTTTCACTGTCCCTTGGAACTGCATTCGCTGCCACACAGACATTCGCGCTCTGCTAAAGCATTGCTTCGTAATGGGGCAACACTCTGTAACTCTCTCTGGCAGAGCCCGGCTGCCAAATTGGAAACGTCCAGAGATTGCGCCCACAGGAAAGCTGCCAGCACTGAAAGCTCTAGCTGGTTTTCACTGTCCCTTGGAACTGCATTCGCTGCCACACAGACATTCGCGCTCTGCTAAAGCATTGCTTCGTAATGGGGCAACACTCTGTATCTCTCTCTGGCAGAGCCCGGCTGCCAAATTGGAAACGTCCAGAGATTGCGCCCACAGGAAAGCTGCCAGCACTGAAAGCTCTAGCTGGTTTTCACTGTCCCTTGGAACTGCATTCGCTGCCACACAGACATTCGCGCTCTGCTAAAGCATTGCTTCGTAATGGGGCAACACTCTGTATCTCTCTCTGGCAGAGCCCGGCTGCCAAATTGGAAACGTCCAGAGATTGCGCCCACAGGAAAGCTGCCAGCACTGAAAGCTCTAGCTGGTTTTCACTGTCCCTTGGAACTGCATTCGCTGCCACACAGACATTCGCACTCTGCTAAAGCATTGCTTCGTAATGGGGCAACACTCTGTATCTCTCTCTGGCAGAGCCCGGCTGCCAAATTGGAAACGTCCAGAGATTGCGCCCACAGGAAAGCTGCCAGCACTGAAAGCTCTAGCTGGTTTTCACTGTCCCTTGGAACTGCATTCGCTGCCACACAGACATTCGCACTCTGCTAAAGCATTGCTTCGTAATGGGGCAACACTCTGTATCTCTCTCTGGCAGAGCCCGGCTGCCAAATTGGAAACGTCCAGAGATTGCGCCCACAGGAAAGCTGCCAGCACTGAAAGCTCTAGCTGGTTTTCACTGTCCCTTGGAACTGCATTCGCTGCCACACAGACATTCGCGCTCTGCTAAAGCATTGCTTCGTAATGGGGCAACACTCTGTAACTCTCTCTGGCAGAGCCCGGCTGCCAAATTGGAAACGTCCAGAGATTGCGCCCACAGGAAAGCTGCCAGCACTGAAAGCTCTAGCTGGTTTTCACTGTCCCTTGGAACTGCATTCGCTGCCACACAGACATTCGCGCTCTGCTAAAGCATTGCTTCGTAATGGGGCAACACTCTGTATCTCTCTCTGGCAGAGCCCGGCTGCCAAATTGGAAACGTCCAGAGATTGCGCCCACAGGAAAGCTGCCAGCACTGAAAGCTCTAGCTGGTTTTCACTGTCCCTTGGAACTGCATTCGCTGCCACACAGACATTCGCGCTCTGCTAAAGCATTGCTTCGTAATGGGGCAACACTCTGTATCTCTCTCTGGCAGAGCCCGGCTGCCAAATTGGAAACGTCCAGACATTGCGCCCACAGGAAAGCTGCCAGCACTGAAAGCTCTAGCTGGTTTTCACTGTCCCTTGGAACTGCATTCGCTGCCACACAGACATTCGCGCTCTGCTAAAGCATTGCTTCGTAATGGGGCAACACTCTGTATCTCTCTCTGGCAGAGCCCGGCTGCCAAATTGGAAACGTCCAGAGATTGCGCCCACAGGAAAGCTGCCAGCACTGAAAGCTCTAGCTGGTTTTCACTGTCCCTTGGAACTGCATTCGCTGCCACACAGACATTCGCGCTCTGCTAAAGCATTGCTTCCTAATGGGGCAACACTCTGTATCTCTCTCTGGCAGAGCCCGGCTGCCAAATTGGAAACGTCCAGAGATTGCGCCCACAGGAAAGCTGCCAGCACTGAAAGCTCTAGCTGGTTTTCACTGTCCCTTGGAACTGCATTCGCTGCCACACAGACATTCGCGCTCTGCTAAAGCATTGCTTCCTAATGGGGCAACACTCTGTATCTCTCTCTGGCAGAGCCCGGCTGCCAAATTGGAAACGTCCAGAGATTGCGCCCACAGGAAAGCTGCCAGCACTGAAAGCTCTAGCTGGTTTTCACTGTCCCTTGGAACTGCATTCGCTGCCACACAGACATTTGCGCTCTGCTAAAGCATTGCTTCGTAATGGGGCAACACTCTGTATCTCTCTCTGGCAGAGCCCGGCTGCCAAATTGGAAACGTCCAGACATTGCGCCCACAGGAAAGCTGCCAGCACTGAAAGCTCTAGCTGGTTTTCACTGTCCCTTGGAACTGCATTCGCTGCCACACAGACATTCGCGCTCTGCTAAAGCATTGCTTCGTAATGGGGCAACACTCTGTATCTCTCTCTGGCAGAGCCCGGCTGCCAAATTGGAAACGTCCAGAGATTGCGCCCACAGGAAAGCTGCCAGCACTGAAAGCTCTAGCTGGTTTTCACTGTCCCTTGGAACTGCATTCGCTGCCACACAGACATTCGCGCTCTGCTAAAGCTTAACTTGGTAATTGGGCAGCACTCTGTATCTCTCTCTGGCAGAGCCCGGCTGCCAAATTGGAAACGTCCAGACATTGCGCCCACAGGAAAGCTGCCAGCACTGAAAGCTCTAGCTGGTTTTCACTGTCCCTTGGAACTGCATTCGCTGCCACACAGACATTCGCGCTCTGCTAAAGCATTGCTTCGTAATGGGGCAACACTCTGTATCTCTCTCTGGCAGAGCCCGGCTGCCAAATTGGAAACGTCCAGAGATTGCGCCCACAGGAAAGCTGCCAGCACTGAAAGCTCTAGCTGGTTTTCACTGTCCCTTGGAACTGCATTCGCTGCCACACAGACATTCGCGCTCTGCTAAAGCATTGCTTCCTAATGGGGCAACACTCTGTATCTCTCTCTGGCAGAGCCCGGCTGCCAAATTGGAAACGTCCAGACATTGCGCCCACAGGAAAGCTGCCAGCACTGAAAGCTCTAGCTGGTTTTCACTGTCCCTTGGAACTGCATTCGCTGCCACACAGACATTCGCGCTCTGCTAAAGCATTGCTTCGTAATGGGGCAACACTCTGTAACTCTCTCTGGCAGAGCCCGGCTGCCAAATTGGAAACGTCCAGAGATTGCGCCCACAGGAAAGCTGCCAGCACTGAAAGCTCTAGCTGGTTTTCACTGTCCCTTGGAACTGCATTCGCTGCCACACAGACATTCGCGCTCTGCTAAAGCATTGCTTCGTAATGGGGCAACACTCTGTATCTCTCTCTGGCAGAGCCCGGCTGCCAAATTGGAAACGTCCAGACATTGCGCCCACAGGAAAGCTGCCAGCACTGAAAGCTCTAGCTGGTTTTCACTGTCCCTTGGAACTGCATTCGCTGCCACACAGACATTCGCGCTCTGCTAAAGCATTGCTTCCTAATGGGGCAACACTCTGTATCTCTCTCTGGCAGAGCCCGGCTGCCAAATTGGAAACGTCCAGAGATTGCGCCCACAGGAAAGCTGCCAGCACTGAAAGCTCTAGCTGGTTTTCACTGTCCCTTGGAACTGCATTCGCTGCCACACAGACATTTGCGCTCTGCTAAAGCATTGCTTCGTAATGGGGCAACACTCTGTATCTCTCTCTGGCAGAGCCCGGCTGCCAAATTGGAAACGTCCAGACATTGCGCCCACAGGAAAGCTGCCAGCACTGAAAGCTCTAGCTGGTTTTCACTGTCCCTTGGAACTGCATTCGCTGCCACACAGACATTCGCGCTCTGCTAAAGCATTGCTTCGTAATGGGGCAACACTCTGTATCTCTCTCTGGCAGAGCCCGGCTGCCAAATTGGAAACGTCCAGAGATTGCGCCCACAGGAAAGCTGCCAGCACTGAAAGCTCTAGCTGGTTTTCACTGTCCCTTGGAACTGCATTCGCTGCCACACAGACATTCGCGCTCTGCTAAAGCATTGCTTCGTAATGGGGCAACACTCTGTATCTCTCTCTGGCAGAGCCCGGCTGCCAAATTGGAAACGTCCAGACATTGCGCCCACAGGAAAGCTGCCAGCACTGAAAGCTCTAGCTGGTTTTCACTGTCCCTTGGAACTGCATTCGCTGCCACACAGACATTCGCACTCTGCTAAAGCATTGCTTCGTAATGGGGCAACACTCTGTATCTCTCTCTGGCAGAGCCCGGCTGCCAAATTGGAAACGTCCAGAGATTGCGCCCACAGGAAAGCTGCCAGCACTGAAAGCTCTAGCTGGTTTTCACTGTCCCTTGGAACTGCATTCGCTGCCACACAGACATTCGCGCTCTGCTAAAGCATTGCTTCGTAATGGGGCAACACTCTGTATCTCTCTCTGGCAGAGCCCGGCTGCCAAATTGGAAACGTCCAGAGATTGCGCCCACAGGAAAGCTGCCAGCACTGAAAGCTCTAGCTGGTTTTCACTGTCCCTTGGAACTGCATTCGCTGCCACACAGACATTCGCGCTCTGCTAAAGCATTGCTTCGTAATGGGGCAACACTCTGTAACTCTCTCTGGCAGAGCCCGGCTGCCAAATTGGAAACGTCCAGAGATTGCGCCCACAGGAAAGCTGCCAGCACTGAAAGCTCTAGCTGGTTTTCACTGTCCCTTGGAACTGCATTCGCTGCCACACAGACATTCGCGCTCTGCTAAAGCATTGCTTCGTAATGGGGCAACACTCTGTATCTCTCTCTGGCAGAGCCCGGCTGCCAAATTGGAAACGTCCAGAGATTGCGCCCACAGGAAAGCTGCCAGCACTGAAAGCTCTAGCTGGTTTTCACTGTCCCTTGGAACTGCATTCGCTGCCACACAGACATTCGCGCTCTGCTAAAGCATTGCTTCGTAATGGGGAAACACTCTGTATCTCTCTCTGGCAGAGCCCGGCTGCCAAATTGGAAACGTCCAGAGATTGCGCCCACAGGAAAGCTGCCAGCACTGAAAGCTCTAGCTGGTTTTCACTGTCCCTTGGAACTGCATTCGCTGCCACACAGACATTTGCGCTCTGCTAAAGCATTGCTTCGTAATGGGGCAACACTCTGTATCTCTCTCTGGCAGAGCCCGGCTGCCAAATTGGAAACGTCCAGAGATTGCGCCCACAGGAAAGCTGCCAGCACTGAAAGCTCTAGCTGGTTTTCACTGTCCCTTGGAACTGCATTCGCTGCCACACAGACATTCGCGCTCTGCTAAAGCATTGCTTCGTAATGGGGCAACACTCTGTATCTCTCTCTGGCAGAGCCCGGCTGCCAAATTGGAAACGTCCAGAGATTGCGCCCACAGGAAAGCTGCCAGCACTGAAAGCTCTAGCTGGTTTTCACTGTCCCTTGGAACTGCATTCGCTGCCACACAGACATTCGCGCTCTGCTAAAGCATTGCTTCGTAATGGGGCAACACTCTGTATCTCTCTCTGGCAGAGCCCGGCTGCCAAATTGGAAACGTCCAGACATTGCGCCCACAGGAAAGCTGCCAGCACTGAAAGCTCTAGCTGGTTTTCACTGTCCCTTGGAACTGCATTCGCTGCCACACAGACATTCGCGCTCTGCTAAAGCATTGCTTCGTAATGGGGCAACACTCTGTATCTCTCTGTGGCAGAGCCCGGCTGCCAAATTCGAAACGTCCAGAGATTGCGCCCACAGGAAAGCTGCCAGCACTGAAAGCTCTAGCTGGTTTTCACTGTCCCTTGGAACTGCATTCGCTGCCACACAGACATTCGCGCTCTGCTAAAGCATTGCTTCGTAATGGGGCAACACTCTGTATCTCTCTCTGGCAGAGCCCGGCTGCCAAATTGGAAACGTCCAGAGATTGCGCCCACAGGAAAGCTGCCAGCACTGAAAGCTCTAGCTGGTTTTCACTGTCCCTTGGAACTGCATTCGCTGCCACACAGACATTCGCGCTCTGCTAAAGCATTGCTTCGTAATGGGGCAACACTCTGTAACTCTCTCTGGCAGAGCCCGGCTGCCAAATTGGAAACGTCCAGAGATTGCGCCCACAGGAAAGCTGCCAGCACTGAAAGCTCTAGCTGGTTTTCACTGTCCCTTGGAACTGCATTCGCTGCCACACAGACATTCGCGCTCTGCTAAAGCAGTGCTTCGTAATGGGGCAACACTCTGTATCTCTCTCTGGCAGAGCCCGGCTGCCAAATTGGAAACGTCCAGAGATTGCGCCCACAGGAAAGCTGCCAGCACTGAAAGCTCTAGCTGGTTTTCACTGTCCCTTGGAACTGCATTCGCTGCCACACAGACATTCGCGCTCTGCTAAAGCATTGCTTCCTAATGGGGCAACACTCTGTATCTCTCTGTGGCAGAGCCCGGCTGCCAAATTGGAAACGTCCAGAGATTGCGCCCACAGGAAAGCTGCCAGCACTGAAAGCTCTAGCTGGTTTTCACTGTCCCTTGGAACTGCATTCGCTGCCACACAGACATTCGCGCTCTGCTAAAACATTGCTTCGTAATGGGGAAACACTCTGTATCTCTCTCTGGCAGAGCCCGGCTGCCAAATTGGAAACGTCCAGACATTGCGCCCACAGGAAAGCTGCCAGCACTGAAAGCTCTAGCTGGTTTTCACTGTCCCTTGGAACTGCATTCGCTGCCACACAGACATTCGCGCTCTGCTAAAGCATTGCTTCGTAATGGGGCAACACTCTGTATCTCTCTCTGGCAGAGCCCGGCTGCCAAATTGGAAACGTCCAGAGATTGCGCCCACAGGAAAGCTGCCAGCACTGAAAGCTCTAGCTGGTTTTCAATGTCCCTTGGAACAGCATTCGCTGCCACACAGACATTCGCGCTCTGCTAAAGCATTGCTTCCTAATGGGGCAACACTCTGTATCTCTCTCTGGCAGAGCCCGGCTGCCAAATTGGAAACGTCCAGACATTGCGCCCACAGGAAAGCTGCCAGCACTGAAAGCTCTAGCTGGTTTTCACTGTCCCTTGGAACTGCATTTGCTGCCACACAGACATTCACGCTCTGCTAAAACTTTGCTTCGTAATGGGGCAACACTCTGTATCTCTCTCTGGCAGAGCCCGGCTGCCAAATTGGAAACGTCCAGAGACTGCGCCCACAGGAAAGCTGCCAGCACTGAAAGCTCTAGCTGGTTTTCACTGTCCCTTGGAACTGCATTCGCTGCCACACAGACATTCGCGCTCTGCTAAAGCATTGCTTCGTAATGGGGCAACACTCTGTATCTCTCTCTGGCAGAGCCCGGCTGCCAAATTGGAAACGTCCAGACATTGCGCCCACAGGAAAGCTGCCAGCACTGAAAGCTCTAGCTGGTTTTCACTGTCCCTTGGAACTGCATTCGCTGCCACACAGACATTCGCGCTCTGCTAAAGCTTAACTTGGTAATTGGGCAACACTCTGTATCTCTCTCTGGCAGAGCCCGGCTGCCAAATTGGAAACGTCCAGAGATTGCGCCCACAGGAAAGCTGCCAGCACTGAAAGCTCTAGCTGGTTTTCACTGTCCCTTGGAACTGCATTCGCTGCCACACAGACATTCGCGCTCTGCTAAAGCATTGCTTCGTAATGGGGCAACACTCTGTATCTCTCTCTGGCAGAGCCCGGCTGCCAAATTGGAAACGTCCAGACATTGCGCCCACAGGAAAGCTGCCAGCACTGAAAGCTCTAGCTGGTTTTCACTGTCCCTTGGAACTGCATTCGCTGCCACACAGACATTCGCGCTCTGCTAAAGCATTGCTTCGTAATGGGGCAACACTCTGTATCTCTCTCTGGCAGAGCCCGGCTGCCAAATTGGAAACGTCCAGAGATTGCGCCCACAGGAAAGCTGCCAGCACTGAAAGCTCTAGCTGGTTTTCAATGTCCCTTGGAACTGCATTCGCTGCCACACAGACATTCGCGCTCTGCTAAAGCATTGCTTCGTAATGGGGCAACACTCTGTATCTCTCTCTGGCAGAGCCCGGCTGCCAAATTGGAAACGTCCAGACATTGCGCCCACAGGAAAGCTGCCAGCACTGAAAGCTCTAGCTGGTTTTCACTGTCCCTTGGAACTGCATTCGCTGCCACACAGACATTCGCGCTCTGCTAAAGCATTGCTTCGTAATGGGGCAACACTCTGTATCTCTCTCTGGCAGAGCCCGGCTGCCAAATTGGAAACGTGCAGAGATTGCGCCCACAGGAAAGCTGCCAGCACTGAAAGCTCTAGCTGGTTTTCACTGTCCCTTGGAACTGCATTCGCTGCCACACAGACATTCGCGCTCTGCTAAAGCATTGCTTCGTAATGGGGCAACACTCTGTATCTCTCTCTGGCAGAGCCCGGCTGCCAAATTGGAAACGTCCAGAGATTGCGCCCACAGGAAAGCTGCCAGCACTGAAAGCTCTAGCTGGTTTTCACTGTCCCTTGGAACTGCATTCGCTGCCACACAGACATTCGCGCTCTGCTAAAGCATTGCTTCCTAATGGGGCAACACTCTGTATCTCTCTCTGGCAGAGCCCGGCTGCCAAATTGGAAACGTCCAGAGATTGCGCCCACAGGAAAGCTGCCAGCACTGAAAGCTCTAGCTGGTTTTCACTGTCCCTTGGAACTGCATTCGCTGCCACACAGACATTTGCGCTCTGCTAAAGCATTGCTTCGTAATGGGGCAACACTCTGTATCTCTCTCTGGCAGAGCCCGGCTGCCAAATTGGAAACGTCCAGACATTGCGCCCACAGGAAAGCTGCCAGCACTGAAAGCTCTAGCTGGTTTTCACTGTCCCTTGGAACTGCATTCGCTGCCACACAGACATTCGCGCTCTGCTAAAGCATTGCTTCGTAATGGGGCAACACTCTGTATCTCTCTCTGGCAGAGCCCGGCTGCCAAATTGGAAACGTCCAGAGATTGCGCCCACAGGAAAACTGCCAGCACTGAAAGCTCTAGCTGGTTTTCACTGTCCCTTGGAACTGCATTCGCTGCCACACAGACATTCGCGCTCTGCTAAAGCTTAACTTGGTAATTGGGCAGCACTCTGTATCTCTCTCTGGCAGAGCCCGGCTGCCAAATTGGAAACGTCCAGACATTGCGCCCACAGGAAAGCTGCCAGCACTGAAAGCTCTAGCTGGTTTTCACTGTCCCTTGGAACTGCATTCGCTGCCACACAGACATTCGCGCTCTGCTAAAGCATTGCTTCGTAATGGGGCAACACTCTGTATCTCTCTCTGGCAGAGCCCGGCTGCCAAATTGGAAACGTCCAGAGATTGCGCCCACAGGAAAGCTGCCAGCACTGAAAGCTCTAGCTGGTTTTCACTGTCCCTTGGAACTGCATTCGCTGCCACACAGACATTCGCGCTCTGCTAAAGCATTGCTTCCTAATGGGGCAACACTCTGTATCTCTCTCTGGCAGAGCCCGGCTGCCAAATTGGAAACGTCCAGACATTGCGCCCACAGGAAAGCTGCCAGCACTGAAAGCTCTAGCTGGTTTTCACTGTCCCTTGGAACTGCATTCGCTGCCACACAGACATTCGCGCTCTGCTAAAGCATTGCTTCGTAATGGGGCAACACTCTGTAACTCTCTCTGGCAGAGCCCGGCTGCCAAATTGGAAACGTCCAGAGATTGCGCCCACAGGAAAGCTGCCAGCACTGAAAGCTCTAGCTGGTTTTCACTGTCCCTTGGAACTGCATTCGCTGCCACACAGACATTCGCGCTCTGCTAAAGCATTGCTTCGTAATGGGGCAACACTCTGTATCTCTCTCTGGCAGAGCCCGGCTGCCAAATTGGAAACGTCCAGACATTGCGCCCACAGGAAAGCTGCCAGCACTGAAAGCTCTAGCTGGTTTTCACTGTCCCTTGGAACTGCATTCGCTGCCACACAGACATTCGCGCTCTGCTAAAGCATTGCTTCCTAATGGGGCAACACTCTGTATCTCTCTCTGGCAGAGCCCGGCTGCCAAATTGGAAACGTCCAGAGATTGCGCCCACAGGAAAGCTGCCAGCACTGAAAGCTCTAGCTGGTTTTCACTGTCCGTTGGAACTGCATTCGCTGCCACACAGACATTTGCGCTCTGCTAAAGCATTGCTTCGTAATGGGGCAACACTCTGTATCTCTCTCTGGCAGAGCCCGGCTGCCAAATTGGAAACGTCCAGACATTGCGCCCACAGGAAAGCTGCCAGCACTGAAAGCTCTAGCTGGTTTTCACTGTCCCTTGGAACTGCATTCGCTGCCACACAGACATTCGCGCTCTGCTAAAGCATTGCTTCGTAATGGGGCAACACTCTGTATCTCTCTCTGGCAGAGCCCGGCTGCCAAATTGGAAACGTCCAGACATTGCGCCCACAGGAAAGCTGCCAGCACTGAAAGCTCTAGCTGGTTTTCACTGTCCCTTGGAACTGCATTCGCTGCCACACAGACATTCGCGCTCTGCTTAAGCATTGCTTCGTAATGGGGCAACACTCTGTATCTCTCTCTGGCAGAGCCCGGCTGCCAAATTGGAAACGTCCAGACATTGCGCCCACAGGAAAGCTGCCAGCACTGAAAGCTCTAGCTGGTTTTCACTGTCCCTTGGAACTGCATTCGCTGCCACACAGACATTCGCACTCTGCTAAAGCATTGCTTCGTAATGGGGCAACACTCTGTATCTCTCTCTGGCAGAGCCCGGCTGCCAAATTGGAAACGTCCAGAGATTGCGCCCACAGGAAAGCTGCCAGCACTGAAAGCTCTAGCTGGTTTTCACTGTCCCTTGGAACTGCATTCGCTGCCACACAGACATTCGCGCTCTGCTAAAGCATTGCTTCGTAATGGGGCAACACTCTGTATCTCTCTCTGGCAGAGCCCGGCTGCCAAATTGGAAACGTCCAGAGATTGCGCCCACAGGAAAGCTGCCAGCACTGAAAGCTCTAGCTGGTTTTCACTGTCCCTTGGAACTGCATTCGCTGCCACACAGACATTCGCGCTCTGCTAAAGCATTGCTTCGTAATGGGGCAACACTCTGTAACTCTCTCTGGCAGAGCCCGGCTGCCAAATTGGAAACGTCCAGAGATTGCGCCCACAGGAAAGCTGCCAGCACTGAAAGCTCTAGCTGGTTTTCACTGTCCCTTGGAACTGCATTCGCTGCCACACAGACATTCGCGCTCTGCTAAAGCATTGCTTCGTAATGGGGCAACACTCTGTATCTCTCTCTGGCAGAGCCCGGCTGCCAAATTGGAAACGTCCAGAGATTGCGCCCACAGGAAAGCTGCCAGCACTGAAAGCTCTAGCTGGTTTTCACTGTCCCTTGGAACTGCATTCGCTGCCACACAGACATTCGCGCTCTGCTAAAGCATTGCTTCGTAATGGGGAAACACTCTGTATCTCTCTCTGGCAGAGCCCGGCTGCCAAATTGGAAACGTCCAGAGATTGCGCCCACAGGAAAGCTGCCAGCACTGAAAGCTCTAGCTGGTTTTCACTGTCCCTTGGAACTGCATTCGCTGCCACACAGACATTTGCGCTCTGCTAAAGCATTGCTTCGTAATGGGGCAACACTCTGTATCTCTCTCTGGCAGAGCCCGGCTGCCAAATTGGAAACGTCCAGAGATTGCGCCCACAGGAAAGCTGCCAGCACTGAAAGCTCTAGCTGGTTTTCACTGTCCCTTGGAACTGCATTCGCTGCCACACAGACATTCGCGCTCTGCTAAAGCATTGCTTCGTAATGGGGCAACACTCTGTATCTCTCTCTGGCAGAGCCAGGCTGCCAAATTGGAAACGTCCAGAGATTGCGCCCACAGGAAAGCTGCCAGCACTGAAAGCTCTAGCTGGTTTTCACTGTCCCTTGGAACTGCATTCGCTGCCACACAGACATTCGCGCTCTGCTAAAGCATTGCTTCGTAATGGGGCAACACTCTGTATCTCTCTCTGGCAGAGCCCGGCTGCCAAATTGGAAACGTCCAGACATTGCGCCCACAGGAAAGCTGCCAGCACTGAAAGCTCTAGCTGGTTTTCACTGTCCCTTGGAACTGCATTCGCTGCCACACAGACATTCGCGCTCTGCTAAAGCATTGCTTCGTAATGGGGCAACACTCTGTATCTCTCTCTGGCAGAGCCCGGCTGCCAAATTGGAAACGTCCAGACATTGCGCCCACAGGAAAGCTGCCAGCACTGAAAGCTCTAGCTGGTTTTCACTGTCCCTTGGAACTGCATTCGCTGCCACACAGACATTCGCGCTCTGCTAAAGCATTGCTTCCTAATGGGGCAACACTCTGTATCTCTCTCTGGCAGAGCCCGGCTGCCAAATTGGAAACGTCCAGAGATTGCGCCCACAGGAAAGCTGCCAGCACTGAAAGCTCTAGCTGGTTTTCACTGTCCCTTGGAACTGCATTCGCTGCCACACAGACATTTGCGCTCTGCTAAAGCATTGCTTCGTAATGGGGCAACACTCTGTATCTCTCTCTGGCAGAGCCCGGCTGCCAAATTGGAAACGTCCAGAGATTGCGCCCACAGGAAAGCTGCCAGCACTGAAAGCTCTAGCTGGTTTTCACTGTCCCTTGGAACTGCATTCGCTGCCACACAGACATTCGCGCTCTGCTAAAGCATTGCTTCCTAATGGGGCAACACTCTGTATCTCTCTCTGGCAGAGCCCGGCTGCCAAATTGGAAACGTCCAGACATTGCGCCCACAGGAAAGCTGCCAGCACTGATAGCTCTAGCTGGTTTTCACTGTCCCTTGGAACTGCATTCGCTGCCACACAGACATTCGCGCTCTGCTTAAGCATTGCTTCGTAATGGGGCAACACTCTGTATCTCTCTCTGGCAGAGCCCGGCTGCCAAATTGGAAACGTCCAGACATTGCGCCCACAGGAAAGCTGCCAGCACTGAAAGCTCTAGCTGGTTTTCACTGTCCCTTGGAACTGCATTCGCTGCCACACAGACATTCGCACTCTGCTAAAGCATTGCTTCGTAATGGGGCAACACTCTGTATCTCTCTCTGGCAGAGCCCGGCTGCCAAATTGGAAACGTCCAGAGATTGCGCCCACAGGAAAGCTGCCAGCACTGAAAGCTCTAGCTGGTTTTCACTGTCCCTTGGAACTGCATTCGCTGCCACACAGACATTCGCGCTCTGCTAAAGCATTGCTTCGTAATGGGGCAACACTCTGTATCTCTCTCTGGCAGAGCCCGGCTGCCAAATTGGAAACGTCCAGAGATTGCGCCCACAGGAAAGCTGCCAGCACTGAAAGCTCTAGCTGGTTTTCACTGTCCCTTGGAACTGCATTCGCTGCCACACAGACATTCGCGCTCTGCTAAAGCATTGCTTCGTAATGGGGCAACACTCTGTAACTCTCTCTGGCAGAGCCCGGCTGCCAAATTGGAAACGTCCAGAGATTGCGCCCACAGGAAAGCTGCCAGCACTGAAAGCTCTAGCTGGTTTTCACTGTCCCTTGGAACTGCATTCGCTGCCACACAGACATTCGCGCTCTGCTAAAGCATTGCTTCGTAATGGGGCAACACTCTGTATCTCTCTCTGGCAGAGCCCGGCTGCCAAATTGGAAACGTCCAGAGATTGCGCCCACAGGAAAGCTGCCAGCACTGAAAGCTCTAGCTGGTTTTCACTGTCCCTTGGAACTGCATTCGCTGCCACACAGACATTCGCGCTCTGCTAAAGCATTGCTTCGTAATGGGGAAACACTCTGTATCTCTCTCTGGCAGAGCCCGGCTGCCAAATTGGAAACGTCCAGAGATTGCGCCCACAGGAAAGCTGCCAGCACTGAAAGCTCTAGCTGGTTTTCACTGTCCCTTGGAACTGCATTCGCTGCCACACAGACATTTGCGCTCTGCTAAAGCATTGCTTCGTAATGGGGCAACACTCTGTATCTCTCTCTGGCAGAGCCCGGCTGCCAAATTGGAAACGTCCAGAGATTGCGCCCACAGGAAAGCTGCCAGCACTGAAAGCTCTAGCTGGTTTTCACTGTCCCTTGGAACTGCATTCGCTGCCACACAGACATTCGCGCTCTGCTAAAGCATTGCTTCGTAATGGGGCAACACTCTGTATCTCTCTCTGGCAGAGCCCGGCTGCCAAATTGGAAACGTCCAGAGATTGCGCCCACAGGAAAGCTGCCAGCACTGAAAGCTCTAGCTGGTTTTCACTGTCCCTTGGAACTGCATTCGCTGCCACACAGACATTCGCGCTCTGCTAAAGCATTGCTTCGTAATGGGGCAACACTCTGTATCTCTCTCTGGCAGAGCCCGGCTGCCAAATTGGAAACGTCCAGACATTGCGCCCACAGGAAAGCTGCCAGCACTGAAAGCTCTAGCTGGTTTTCACTGTCCCTTGGAACTGCATTCGCTGCCACACAGACATTCGCGCTCTGCTAAAGCATTGCTTCGTAATGGGGCAACACTCTGTATCTCTCTGTGGCAGAGCCCGGCTGCCAAATTCGAAACGTCCAGAGATTGCGCCCACAGGAAAGCTGCCAGCACTGAAAGCTCTAGCTGGTTTTCACTGTCCCTTGGAACTGCATTCGCTGCCACACAGACATTCGCGCTCTGCTAAAGCATTGCTTCGTAATGGGGCAACACTCTGTATCTCTCTCTGGCAGAGCCCGGCTGCCAAATTGGAAACGTCCAGAGATTGCGCCCACAGGAAAGCTGCCAGCACTGAAAGCTCTAGCTGGTTTTCACTGTCCCTTGGAACTGCATTCGCTGCCACACAGACATTCGCGCTCTGCTAAAGCATTGCTTCGTAATGGGGCAACACTCTGTAACTCTCTCTGGCAGAGCCCGGCTGCCAAATTGGAAACGTCCAGAGATTGCGCCCACAGGAAAGCTGCCAGCACTGAAAGCTCTAGCTGGTTTTCACTGTCCCTTGGAACTGCATTCGCTGCCACACAGACATTCGCGCTCTGCTAAAGCATTGCTTCGTAATGGGGCAACACTCTGTATCTCTCTCTGGCAGAGCCCGGCTGCCAAATTGGAAACGTCCAGAGATTGCGCCCACAGGAAAGCTGCCAGCACTGAAAGCTCTAGCTGGTTTTCACTGTCCCTTGGAACTGCATTCGCTGCCACACAGACATTCGCGCTCTGCTAAAGCATTGCTTCGTAATGGGGCAACACTCTGTATCTCTCTCTGGCAGAGCCCGGCTGCCAAATTGGAAACGTCCAGAGATTGCGCCCACAGGAAAGCTGCCAGCACTGAAAGCTCTAGCTGGTTTTCACTGTCCCTTGGAACTGCATTCGCTGCCACACAGACATTCGCGCTCTGCTAAAGCATTGCTTCGTAATGGGGCAACACTCTGTAACTCTCTCTGGCAGAGCCCGGCTGCCAAATTGGAAACGTCCAGAGATTGCGCCCACAGGAAAGCTGCCAGCACTGAAAGCTCTAGCTGGTTTTCACTGTCCCTTGGAACTGCATTCGCTGCCACACAGACATTCGCGCTCTGCTAAAGCATTGCTTCGTAATGGGGCAACACTCTGTATCTCTCTCTGGCAGAGCCCGGCTGCCAAATTGGAAACGTCCAGAGATTGCGCCCACAGGAAAGCTGCCAGCACTGAAAGCTCTAGCTGGTTTTCACTGTCCCTTGGAACTGCATTCGCTGCCACACAGACATTCGCGCTCTGCTAAAGCATTGCTTCCTAATGGGGCAACACTCTGTATCTCTCTGTGGCAGAGCCCGGCTGCCAAATTGGAAACGTCCAGAGATTGCGCCCACAGGAAAGCTGCCAGCACTGAAAGCTCTAGCTGGTTTTCACTGTCCCTTGGAACTGCATTCGCTGCCACACAGACATTCGCGCTCTGCTAAAACATTGCTTCGTAATGGGGAAACACTCTGTATCTCTCTCTGGCAGAGCCCGGCTGCCAAATTGGAAACGTCCAGACATTGCGCCCACAGGAAAGCTGCCAGCACTGAAAGCTCTAGCTGGTTTTCACTGTCCCTTGGAACTGCATTCGCTGCCACACAGACATTCGCGCTCTGCTAAAGCTTAACTTGGTAATTGGGCAACACTCTGTATCTCTCTCTGGCAGAGCCCGGCTGCCAAATTGGAAACGTCCAGAGATTGCGCCCACAGGAAAGCTGCCAGCACTGAAAGCTCTAGCTGGTTTTCACTGTCCCTTGGAACTGCATTCGCTGCCACACAGACATTCGCGCTCTGCTAAAGCATTGCTTCGTAATGGGGCAACACTCTGTATCTCTCTCTGGCAGAGCCCGGCTGCCAAATTGGAAACGTCCAGACATTGCGCCCACAGGAAAGCTGCCAGCACTGAAAGCTCTAGCTGGTTTTCACTGTCCCTTGGAACTGCATTCGCTGCCACACAGACATTCGCGCTCTGCTAAAGCATTGCTTCGTAATGGGGCAACACTCTGTATCTCTCTCTGGCAGAGCCCGGCTGCCAAATTGGAAACGTCCAGAGATTGCGCCCACAGGAAAGCTGCCAGCACTGAAAGCTCTAGCTGGTTTTCAATGTCCCTTGGAACTGCATTCGCTGCCACACAGACATTCGCGCTCTGCTAAAGCATTGCTTCGTAATGGGGCAACACTCTGTATCTCTCTCTGGCAGAGCCCGGCTGCCAAATTGGAAACGTCCAGACATTGCGCCCACAGGAAAGCTGCCAGCACTGAAAGCTCTAGCTGGTTTTCACTGTCCCTTGGAACTGCATTCGCTGCCACACAGACATTCGCGCTCTGCTAAAGCATTGCTTCGTAATGGGGCAACACTCTGTATCTCTCTCTGGCAGAGCCCGGCTGCCAAATTGGAAACGTCCAGAGATTGCGCCCACAGGAAAGCTGCCAGCACTGAAAGCTCTAGCTGGTTTTCACTGTCCCTTGGAACTGCATTCGCTGCCACACAGACATTCGCGCTCTGCTAAAGCATTGCTTCGTAATGGGGCAACACTCTGTATCTCTCTCTGGCAGAGCCCGGCTGCCAAATTGGAAACGTCCAGAGATTGCGCCCACAGGAAAGCTGCCAGCACTGAAAGCTCTAGCTGGTTTTCACTGTCCCTTGGAACTGCATTCGCTGCCACACAGACATTCGCGCTCTGCTAAAGCATTGCTTCCTAATGGGGCAACACTCTGTATCTCTCTCTGGCAGAGCCCGGCTGCCAAATTGGAAACGTCCAGAGATTGCGCCCACAGGAAAGCTGCCAGCACTGAAAGCTCTAGCTGGTTTTCACTGTCCCTTGGAACTGCATTCGCTGCCACACAGACATTCGCGCTCTGCTAAAGCATTGCTTCGTAATGGGGCAACACTCTGTAACTCTCTCTGGCAGAGCCCGGCTGCCAAATTGGAAACGTCCAGAGATTGCGCCCACAGGAAAGCTGCCAGCACTGAAAGCTCTAGCTGGTTTTCACTGTCCCTTGGAACTGCATTCGCTGCCACACAGACATTCGCGCTCTGCTAAAGCATTGCTTCGTAATGGGGCAACACTCTGTATCTCTCTCTGGCAGAGCCCGGCTGCCAAATTGGAAACGTCCAGAGATTGCGCCCACAGGAAAGCTGCCAGCACTGAAAGCTCTAGCTGGTTTTCACTGTCCCTTGGAACTGCATTCGCTGCCACACAGACATTCGCGCTCTGCTAAAGCATTGCTTCGTAATGGGGAAACACTCTGTATCTCTCTCTGGCAGAGCCCGGCTGCCAAATTGGAAACGTCCAGAGATTGCGCCCACAGGAAAGCTGCCAGCACTGAAAGCTCTAGCTGGTTTTCACTGTCCCTTGGAACTGCATTCGCTGCCACACAGACATTTGCGCTCTGCTAAAGCATTGCTTCGTAATGGGGCAACACTCTGTATCTCTCTCTGGCAGAGCCCGGCTGCCAAATTGGAAACGTCCAGAGATTGCGCCCACAGGAAAGCTGCCAGCACTGAAAGCTCTAGCTGGTTTTCACTGTCCCTTGGAACTGCATTCGCTGCCACACAGACATTCGCGCTCTGCTAAAGCATTGCTTCGTAATGGGGCAACACTCTGTATCTCTCTCTGGCAGAGCCCGGCTGCCAAATTGGAAACGTCCAGAGATTGCGCCCACAGGAAAGCTGCCAGCACTGAAAGCTCTAGCTGGTTTTCACTGTCCCTTGGAACTGCATTCGCTGCCACACAGACATTCGCGCTCTGCTAAAGCATTGCTTCGTAATGGGGCAACACTCTGTATCTCTCTCTGGCAGAGCCCGGCTGCCAAATTGGAAACGTCCAGACATTGCGCCCACAGGAAAGCTGCCAGCACTGAAAGCTCTAGCTGGTTTTCACTGTCCCTTGGAACTGCATTCGCTGCCACACAGACATTCGCGCTCTGCTAAAGCATTGCTTCGTAATGGGGCAACACTCTGTATCTCTCTGTGGCAGAGCCCGGCTGCCAAATTCGAAACGTCCAGAGATTGCGCCCACAGGAAAGCTGCCAGCACTGAAAGCTCTAGCTGGTTTTCACTGTCCCTTGGAACTGCATTCGCTGCCACACAGACATTCGCGCTCTGCTAAAGCATTGCTTCGTAATGGGGCAACACTCTGTATCTCTCTCTGGCAGAGCCCGGCTGCCAAATTGGAAACGTCCAGAGATTGCGCCCACAGGAAAGCTGCCAGCACTGAAAGCTCTAGCTGGTTTTCACTGTCCCTTGGAACTGCATTCGCTGCCACACAGACATTCGCGCTCTGCTAAAGCATTGCTTCGTAATGGGGCAACACTCTGTAACTCTCTCTGGCAGAGCCCGGCTGCCAAATTGGAAACGTCCAGAGATTGCGCCCACAGGAAAGCTGCCAGCACTGAAAGCTCTAGCTGGTTTTCACTGTCCCTTGGAACTGCATTCGCTGCCACACAGACATTCGCGCTCTGCTAAAGCATTGCTTCGTAATGGGGCAACACTCTGTATCTCTCTCTGGCAGAGCCCGGCTGCCAAATTGGAAACGTCCAGAGATTGCGCCCACAGGAAAGCTGCCAGCACTGAAAGCTCTAGCTGGTTTTCACTGTCCCTTGGAACTGCATTCGCTGCCACACAGACATTCGCGCTCTGCTAAAGCATTGCTTCCTAATGGGGCAACACTCTGTATCTCTCTGTGGCAGAGCCCGGCTGCCAAATTGGAAACGTCCAGAGATTGCGCCCACAGGAAAGCTGCCAGCACTGAAAGCTCTAGCTGGTTTTCACTGTCCCTTGGAACTGCATTCGCTGCCACACAGACATTCGCGCTCTGCTAAAACATTGCTTCGTAATGGGGAAACACTCTGTATCTCTCTCTGGCAGAGCCCGGCTGCCAAATTGGAAACGTCCAGACATTGCGCCCACAGGAAAGCTGCCAGCACTGAAAGCTCTAGCTGGTTTTCACTGTCCCTTGGAACTGCATTCGCTGCCACACAGACATTCGCGCTCTGCTAAAGCATTGCTTCGTAATGGGGCAACACTCTGTATCTCTCTCTGGCAGAGCCCGGCTGCCAAATTGGAAACGTCCAGAGATTGCGCCCACAGGAAAGCTGCCAGCACTGAAAGCTCTAGCTGGTTTTCAATGTCCCTTGGAACAGCATTCGCTGCCACACAGACATTCGCGCTCTGCTAAAGCATTGCTTCGTAATGGGGCAACACTCTGTATCTCTCTCTGGCAGAGCCCGGCTGCCAAATTGGAAACGTCCAGACATTGCGCCCACAGGAAAGCTGCCAGCACTGAAAGCTCTAGCTGGTTTTCACTGTCCCTTGGAACTGCATTTGCTGCCACACAGACATTCACGCTCTGCTAAAACTTTGCTTCGTAATGGGGCAACACTCTGTATCTCTCTCTGGCAGAGCCCGGCTGCCAAATTGGAAACGTCCAGAGACTGCGCCCACAGGAAAGCTGCCAGCACTGAAAGCTCTAGCTGGTTTTCACTGTCCCTTGGAACTGCATTCGCTGCCACACAGACATTCGCGCTCTGCTAAAGCATTGCTTCGTAATGGGGCAACACTCTGTATCTCTCTCTGGCAGAGCCCGGCTGCCAAATTGGAAACGTCCAGAGATTGCGCCCACAGGAAAGCTGCCAGCACTGAAAGCTCTAGCTGGTTTTCACTGTCCCTTGGAACTGCATTCGCTGCCACACAGACATTCGCGCTCTGCTAAAGCATTGCTTCGTAATGGGGCAACACTCTGTATCTCTCTCTGGCAGAGCCCGGCTGCCAAATTGGAAACGTCCAGACATTGCGCCCACAGGAAAGCTGCCAGCACTGAAAGCTCTAGCTGGTTTTCACTGTCCCTTGGAACTGCATTCGCTGCCACACAGACATTCGCGCTCTGCTAAAGCTTAACTTGGTAATTGGGCAACACTCTGTATCTCTCTCTGGCAGAGCCCGGCTGCCAAATTGGAAACGTCCAGAGATTGCGCCCACAGGAAAGCTGCCAGCACTGAAAGCTCTAGCTGGTTTTCACTGTCCCTTGGAACTGCATTCGCTGCCACACAGACATTCGCGCTCTGCTAAAGCATTGCTTCGTAATGGGGCAACACTCTGTATCTCTCTCTGGCAGAGCCCGGCTGCCAAATTGGAAACGTCCAGACATTGCGCCCACAGGAAAGCTGCCAGCACTGAAAGCTCTAGCTGGTTTTCACTGTCCCTTGGAACTGCATTCGCTGCCACACAGACATTCGCGCTCTGCTAAAGCATTGCTTCGTAATGGGGCAACACTCTGTATCTCTCTCTGGCAGAGCCCGGCTGCCAAATTGGAAACGTCCAGAGATTGCGCCCACAGGAAAGCTGCCAGCACTGAAAGCTCTAGCTGGTTTTCAATGTCCCTTGGAACTGCATTCGCTGCCACACAGACATTCGCGCTCTGCTAAAGCATTGCTTCGTAATGGGGCAACACTCTGTATCTCTCTCTGGCAGAGCCCGGCTGCCAAATTGGAAACGTCCAGACATTGCGCCCACAGGAAAGCTGCCAGCACTGAAAGCTCTAGCTGGTTTTCACTGTCCCTTGGAACTGCATTCGCTGCCACACAGACATTCGCGCTCTGCTAAAGCATTGCTTCGTAATGGGGCAACACTCTGTATCTCTCTCTGGCAGAGCCCGGCTGCCAAATTGGAAACGTGCAGAGATTGCGCCCACAGGAAAGCTGCCAGCACTGAAAGCTCTAGCTGGTTTTCACTGTCCCTTGGAACTGCATTCGCTGCCACACAGACATTCGCGCTCTGCTAAAGCATTGCTTCGTAATGGGGCAACACTCTGTATCTCTCTCTGGCAGAGCCCGGCTGCCAAATTGGAAACGTCCAGAGATTGCGCCCACAGGAAAGCTGCCAGCACTGAAAGCTCTAGCTGGTTTTCACTGTCCCTTGGAACTGCATTCGCTGCCACACAGACATTCGCGCTCTGCTAAAGCATTGCTTCCTAATGGGGCAACACTCTGTATCTCTCTCTGGCAGAGCCCGGCTGCCAAATTGGAAACGTCCAGAGATTGCGCCCACAGGAAAGCTGCCAGCACTGAAAGCTCTAGCTGGTTTTCACTGTCCCTTGGAACTGCATTCGCTGCCACACAGACATTTGCGCTCTGCTAAAGCATTGCTTCGTAATGGGGCAACACTCTGTATCTCTCTCTGGCAGAGCCCGGCTGCCAAATTGGAAACGTCCAGACATTGCGCCCACAGGAAAGCTGCCAGCACTGAAAGCTCTAGCTGGTTTTCACTGTCCCTTGGAACTGCATTCGCTGCCACACAGACATTCGCGCTCTGCTAAAGCATTGCTTCGTAATGGGGCAACACTCTGTATCTCTCTCTGGCAGAGCCCGGCTGCCAAATTGGAAACGTCCAGAGATTGCGCCCACAGGAAAGCTGCCAGCACTGAAAGCTCTAGCTGGTTTTCACTGTCCCTTGGAACTGCATTCGCTGCCACACAGACATTCGCGCTCTGCTAAAGCTTAACTTGGTAATTGGGCAGCACTCTGTATCTCTCTCTGGCAGAGCCCGGCTGCCAAATTGGAAACGTCCAGACATTGCGCCCACAGGAAAGCTGCCAGCACTGAAAGCTCTAGCTGGTTTTCACTGTCCCTTGGAACTGCATTCGCTGCCACACAGACATTCGCGCTCTGCTAAAGCATTGCTTCGTAATGGGGCAACACTCTGTATCTCTCTCTGGCAGAGCCCGGCTGCCAAATTGGAAACGTCCAGAGATTGCGCCCACAGGAAAGCTGCCAGCACTGAAAGCTCTAGCTGGTTTTCACTGTCCCTTGGAACTGCATTCGCTGCCACACAGACATTCGCGCTCTGCTAAAGCATTGCTTCGTAATGGGGCAACACTCTGTATCTCTCTCTGGCAGAGCCCGGCTGCCAAATTGGAAACGTCCAGACATTGCGCCCACAGGAAAGCTGCCAGCACTGAAAGCTCTAGCTGGTTTTCACTGTCCCTTGGAACTGCATTCGCTGCCACACAGACATTCGCGCTCTGCTAAAGCATTGCTTCGTAATGGGGCAACACTCTGTAACTCTCTCTGGCAGAGCCCGGCTGCCAAATTGGAAACGTCCAGAGATTGCGCCCACAGGAAAGCTGCCAGCACTGAAAGCTCTAGCTGGTTTTCACTGTCCCTTGGAACTGCATTCGCTGCCACACAGACATTCGCGCTCTGCTAAAGCATTGCTTCGTAATGGGGCAACACTCTGTATCTCTCTCTGGCAGAGCCCGGCTGCCAAATTGGAAACGTCCAGAGATTGCGCCCACAGGAAAGCTGCCAGCACTGAAAGCTCTAGCTGGTTTTCACTGTCCCTTGGAACTGCATTCGCTGCCACACAGACATTCGCGCTCTGCTAAAGCATTGCTTCCTAATGGGGCAACACTCTGTATCTCTCTCTGGCAGAGCCCGGCTGCCAAATTGGAAACGTCCAGAGATTGCGCCCACAGGAAAGCTGCCAGCACTGAAAGCTCTAGCTGGTTTTCACTGTCCGTTGGAACTGCATTCGCTGCCACACAGACATTTGCGCTCTGCTAAAGCATTGCTTCGTAATGGGGCAACACTCTGTATCTCTCTCTGGCAGAGCCCGGCTGCCAAATTGGAAACGTCCAGACATTGCGCCCACAGGAAAGCTGCCAGCACTGAAAGCTCTAGCTGGTTTTCACTGTCCCTTGGAACTGCATTCGCTGCCACACAGACATTCGCGCTCTGCTAAAGCATTGCTTCGTAATGGGGCAACACTCTGTATCTCTCTCTGGCAGAGCCCGGCTGCCAAATTGGAAACGTCCAGACATTGCGCCCACAGGAAAGCTGCCAGCACTGAAAGCTCTAGCTGGTTTTCACTGTCCCTTGGAACTGCATTCGCTGCCACACAGACATTCGCGCTCTGCTTAAGCATTGCTTCGTAATGGGGCAACACTCTGTATCTCTCTCTGGCAGAGCCCGGCTGCCAAATTGGAAACGTCCAGACATTGCGCCCACAGGAAAGCTGCCAGCACTGAAAGCTCTAGCTGGTTTTCACTGTCCCTTGGAACTGCATTCGCTGCCACACAGACATTCGCACTCTGCTAAAGCATTGCTTCGTAATGGGGCAACACTCTGTATCTCTCTCTGGCAGAGCCCGGCTGCCAAATTGGAAACGTCCAGAGATTGCGCCCACAGGAAAGCTGCCAGCACTGAAAGCTCTAGCTGGTTTTCACTGTCCCTTGGAACTGCATTCGCTGCCACACAGACATTCGCGCTCTGCTAAAGCATTGCTTCGTAATGGGGCAACACTCTGTATCTCTCTCTGGCAGAGCCCGGCTGCCAAATTGGAAACGTCCAGAGATTGCGCCCACAGGAAAGCTGCCAGCACTGAAAGCTCTAGCTGGTTTTCACTGTCCCTTGGAACTGCATTCGCTGCCACACAGACATTCGCGCTCTGCTAAAGCATTGCTTCGTAATGGGGCAACACTCTGTAACTCTCTCTGGCAGAGCCCGGCTGCCAAATTGGAAACGTCCAGAGATTGCGCCCACAGGAAAGCTGCCAGCACTGAAAGCTCTAGCTGGTTTTCACTGTCCCTTGGAACTGCATTCGCTGCCACACAGACATTCGCGCTCTGCTAAAGCATTGCTTCGTAATGGGGCAACACTGTATCTCTCTCTGGCAGAGCCCGGCTGCCAAATTGGAAACGTCCAGAGATTGCGCCCACAGGAAAGCTGCCAGCACTGAAAGCTCTAGCTGGTTTTCACTGTCCCTTGGAACTGCATTCGCTGCCACACAGACATTCGCGCTCTGCTAAAGCATTGCTTCGTAATGGGGAAACACTCTGTATCTCTCTCTGGCAGAGCCCGGCTGCCAAATTGGAAACGTCCAGAGATTGCGCCCACAGGAAAGCTGCCAGCACTGAAAGCTCTAGCTGGTTTTCACTGTCCCTTGGAACTGCATTCGCTGCCACACAGACATTTGCGCTCTGCTAAAGCATTGCTTCGTAATGGGGCAACACTCTGTATCTCTCTCTGGCAGAGCCCGGCTGCCAAATTGGAAACGTCCAGAGATTGCGCCCACAGGAAAGCTGCCAGCACTGAAAGCTCTAGCTGGTTTTCACTGTCCCTTGGAACTGCATTCGCTGCCACACAGACATTCGCGCTCTGCTAAAGCATTGCTTCCTAATGGGGCAACACTCTGTATCTCTCTCTGGCAGAGCCCGGCTGCCAAATTGGAAACGTCCAGAGATTGCGCCCACAGGAAAGCTGCCAGCACTGAAAGCTCTAGCTGGTTTTCACTGTCCCTTGGAACTGCATTCGCTGCCACACAGACATTCGCGCTCTGCTAAAGCATTGCTTCGTAATGGGGCAACACTCTGTATCTCTCTCTGGCAGAGCCCGGCTGCCAAATTGGAAACGTCCAGACATTGCGCCCACAGGAAAGCTGCCAGCACTGAAAGCTCTAGCTGGTTTTCACTGTCCCTTGGAACTGCATTCGCTGCCACACAGACATTCGCGCTCTGCTAAAGCATTGCTTCGTAATGGGGCAACACTCTGTATCTCTCTGTGGCAGAGCCCGGCTGCCAAATTGGAAACGTCCAGAGATTGCGCCCACAGGAAAGCTGCCAGCACTGAAAGCTCTAGCTGGTTTTCACTGTCCCTTGGAACTGCATTCGCTGCCACACAGACATTCGCGCTCTGCTAAAGCATTGCTTCGTAATGGGGCAACACTCTGTATCTCTCTCTGGCAGAGCCCGGCTGCCAAATTGGAAACGTCCAGAGATTGCGCCCACAGGAAAGCTGCCAGCACTGAAAGCTCTAGCTGGTTTTCACTGTCCCTTGGAACTGCATTCGCTGCCACACAGACATTCGCGCTCTGCTAAAGCATTGCTTCGTAATGGGGCAACACTCTGTATCTCTCTCTGGCAGAGCCCGGCTGCCAAATTGGAAACGTGCAGAGATTGCGCCCACAGGAAAGCTGCCAGCACTGAAAGCTCTAGCTGGTTTTCACTGTCCCTTGGAACTGCATTCGCTGCCACACAGACATTCGCGCTCTGCTAAAGCATTGCTTCGTAATGGGGCAACACTCTGTATCTCTCTCTGGCAGAGCCCGGCTGCCAAATTGGAAACGTCCAGAGATTGCGCCCACAGGAAAGCTGCCAGCACTGAAAGCTCTAGCTGGTTTTCACTGTCCCTTGGAACTGCATTCGCTGCCACACAGACATTCGCGCTCTGCTAAAGCATTGCTTCCTAATGGGGCAACACTCTGTATCTCTCTCTGGCAGAGCCCGGCTGCCAAATTGGAAACGTCCAGAGATTGCGCCCACAGGAAAGCTGCCAGCACTGAAAGCTCTAGCTGGTTTTCACTGTCCCTTGGAACTGCATTCGCTGCCACACAGACATTTGCGCTCTGCTAAAGCATTGCTTCGTAATGGGGCAACACTCTGTATCTCTCTCTGGCAGAGCCCGGCTGCCAAATTGGAAACGTCCAGACATTGCGCCCACAGGAAAGCTGCCAGCACTGAAAGCTCTAGCTGGTTTTCACTGTCCCTTGGAACTGCATTCGCTGCCACACAGACATTCGCGCTCTGCTAAAGCATTGCTTCGTAATGGGGCAACACTCTGTATCTCTCTCTGGCAGAGCCCGGCTGCCAAATTGGAAACGTCCAGAGATTGCGCCCACAGGAAAGCTGCCAGCACTGAAAGCTCTAGCTGGTTTTCACTGTCCCTTGGAACTGCATTCGCTGCCACACAGACATTCGCGCTCTGCTAAAGCTTAACTTGGTAATTGGGCAGCACTCTGTATCTCTCTCTGGCAGAGCCCGGCTGCCAAATTGGAAACGTCCAGACATTGCGCCCACAGGAAAGCTGCCAGCACTGAAAGCTCTAGCTGGTTTTCACTGTCCCTTGGAACTGCATTCGCTGCCACACAGACATTCGCGCTCTGCTAAAGCATTGCTTCGTAATGGGGCAACACTCTGTATCTCTCTCTGGCAGAGCCCGGCTGCCAAATTGGAAACGTCCAGAGATTGCGCCCACAGGAAAGCTGCCAGCACTGAAAGCTCTAGCTGGTTTTCACTGTCCCTTGGAACTGCATTCGCTGCCACACAGACATTCGCGCTCTGCTAAAGCATTGCTTCGTAATGGGGCAACACTCTGTATCTCTCTCTGGCAGAGCCCGGCTGCCAAATTGGAAACGTCCAGACATTGCGCCCACAGGAAAGCTGCCAGCACTGAAAGCTCTAGCTGGTTTTCACTGTCCCTTGGAACTGCATTCGCTGCCACACAGACATTCGCGCTCTGCTAAAGCATTGCTTCGTAATGGGGCAACACTCTGTAACTCTCTCTGGCAGAGCCCGGCTGCCAAATTGGAAACGTCCAGAGATTGCGCCCACAGGAAAGCTGCCAGCACTGAAAGCTCTAGCTGGTTTTCACTGTCCCTTGGAACTGCATTCGCTGCCACACAGACATTCGCGCTCTGCTAAAGCATTGCTTCGTAATGGGGCAACACTCTGTATCTCTCTCTGGCAGAGCCCGGCTGCCAAATTGGAAACGTCCAGACATTGCGCCCACAGGAAAGCTGCCAGCACTGAAAGCTCTAGCTGGTTTTCACTGTCCCTTGGAACTGCATTCGCTGCCACACAGACATTCGCGCTCTGCTAAAGCATTGCTTCGTAATGGGGCAACACTCTGTATCTCTCTCTGGCAGAGCCCGGCTGCCAAATTGGAAACGTCCAGAGATTGCGCCCACAGGAAAGCTGCCAGCACTGAAAGCTCTAGCTGGTTTTCACTGTCCGTTGGAACTGCATTCGCTGCCACACAGACATTTGCGCTCTGCTAAAGCATTGCTTCGTAATGGGGCAACACTCTGTATCTCTCTCTGGCAGAGCCCGGCTGCCAAATTGGAAACGTCCAGACATTGCGCCCACAGGAAAGCTGCCAGCACTGAAAGCTCTAGCTGGTTTTCACTGTCCCTTGGAACTGCATTCGCTGCCACACAGACATTCGCGCTCTGCTAAAGCATTGCTTCGTAATGGGGCAACACTCTGTATCTCTCTCTGGCAGAGCCCGGCTGCCAAATTGGAAACGTCCAGACATTGCGCCCACAGGAAAGCTGCCAGCACTGAAAGCTCTAGCTGGTTTTCACTGTCCCTTGGAACTGCATTCGCTGCCACACAGACATTCGCGCTCTGCTTAAGCATTGCTTCGTAATGGGGCAACACTCTGTATCTCTCTCTGGCAGAGCCCGGCTGCCAAATTGGAAACGTCCAGACATTGCGCCCACAGGAAAGCTGCCAGCACTGAAAGCTCTAGCTGGTTTTCACTGTCCCTTGGAACTGCATTCGCTGCCACACAGACATTCGCACTCTGCTAAAGCATTGCTTCGTAATGGGGCAACACTCTGTATCTCTCTCTGGCAGAGCCCGGCTGCCAAATTGGAAACGTCCAGAGATTGCGCCCACAGGAAAGCTGCCAGCACTGAAAGCTCTAGCTGGTTTTCACTGTCCCTTGGAACTGCATTCGCTGCCACACAGACATTCGCGCTCTGCTAAAGCATTGCTTCGTAATGGGGCAACACTCTGTATCTCTCTCTGGCAGAGCCCGGCTGCCAAATTGGAAACGTCCAGAGATTGCGCCCACAGGAAAGCTGCCAGCACTGAAAGCTCTAGCTGGTTTTCACTGTCCCTTGGAACTGCATTCGCTGCCACACAGACATTCGCGCTCTGCTAAAGCATTGCTTCGTAATGGGGCAACACTCTGTAACTCTCTCTGGCAGAGCCCGGCTGCCAAATTGGAAACGTCCAGAGATTGCGCCCACAGGAAAGCTGCCAGCACTGAAAGCTCTAGCTGGTTTTCACTGTCCCTTGGAACTGCATTCGCTGCCACACAGACATTCGCGCTCTGCTAAAGCATTGCTTCGTAATGGGGCAACACTGTATCTCTCTCTGGCAGAGCCCGGCTGCCAAATTGGAAACGTCCAGAGATTGCGCCCACAGGAAAGCTGCCAGCACTGAAAGCTCTAGCTGGTTTTCACTGTCCCTTGGAACTGCATTCGCTGCCACACAGACATTCGCGCTCTGCTAAAGCATTGCTTCGTAATGGGGAAACACTCTGTATCTCTCTCTGGCAGAGCCCGGCTGCCAAATTGGAAACGTCCAGAGATTGCGCCCACAGGAAAGCTGCCAGCACTGAAAGCTCTAGCTGGTTTTCACTGTCCCTTGGAACTGCATTCGCTGCCACACAGACATTTGCGCTCTGCTAAAGCATTGCTTCGTAATGGGGCAACACTCTGTATCTCTCTCTGGCAGAGCCCGGCTGCCAAATTGGAAACGTCCAGAGATTGCGCCCACAGGAAAGCTGCCAGCACTGAAAGCTCTAGCTGGTTTTCACTGTCCCTTGGAACTGCATTCGCTGCCACACAGACATTCGCGCTCTGCTAAAGCATTGCTTCCTAATGGGGCAACACTCTGTATCTCTCTCTGGCAGAGCCCGGCTGCCAAATTGGAAACGTCCAGAGATTGCGCCCACAGGAAAGCTGCCAGCACTGAAAGCTCTAGCTGGTTTTCACTGTCCCTTGGAACTGCATTCGCTGCCACACAGACATTCGCGCTCTGCTAAAGCATTGCTTCGTAATGGGGCAACACTCTGTATCTCTCTCTGGCAGAGCCCGGCTGCCAAATTGGAAACGTCCAGACATTGCGCCCACAGGAAAGCTGCCAGCACTGAAAGCTCTAGCTGGTTTTCACTGTCCCTTGGAACTGCATTCGCTGCCACACAGACATTCGCGCTCTGCTAAAGCATTGCTTCGTAATGGGGCAACACTCTGTATCTCTCTGTGGCAGAGCCCGGCTGCCAAATTGGAAACGTCCAGAGATTGCGCCCACAGGAAAGCTGCCAGCACTGAAAGCTCTAGCTGGTTTTCACTGTCCCTTGGAACTGCATTCGCTGCCACACAGACATTCGCGCTCTGCTAAAGCATTGCTTCGTAATGGGGCAACACTCTGTATCTCTCTCTGGCAGAGCCCGGCTGCCAAATTGGAAACGTCCAGAGATTGCGCCCACAGGAAAGCTGCCAGCACTGAAAGCTCTAGCTGGTTTTCACTGTCCCTTGGAACTGCATTCGCTGCCACACAGACATTCGCGCTCTGCTAAAGCATTGCTTCGTAATGGGGCAACACTCTGTAACTCTCTCTGGCAGAGCCCGGCTGCCAAATTGGAAACGTCCAGAGATTGCGCCCACAGGAAAGCTGCCAGCACTGAAAGCTCTAGCTGGTTTTCACTGTCCCTTGGAACTGCATTCGCTGCCACACAGACATTCGCGCTCTGCTAAAGCATTGCTTCGTAATGGGGCAACACTCTGTATCTCTCTCTGGCAGAGCCCGGCTGCCAAATTGGAAACGTCCAGAGATTGCGCCCACAGGAAAGCTGCCAGCACTGAAAGCTCTAGCTGGTTTTCACTGTCCCTTGGAACTGCATTCGCTGCCACACAGACATTCGCGCTCTGCTAAAGCATTGCTTCGTAATGGGGCAACACTCTGTATCTCTCTCTGGCAGAGCCCGGCTGCCAAATTGGAAACGTCCAGAGATTGCGCCCACAGGAAAGCTGCCAGCACTGAAAGCTCTAGCTGGTTTTCACTGTCCCTTGGAACTGCATTCGCTGCCACACAGACATTCGCGCTCTGCTAAAACATTGCTTCGTAATGGGGAAACACTCTGTATCTCTCTCTGGCAGAGCCCGGCTGCCAAATTGGAAACGTCCAGACATTGCGCCCACAGGAAAGCTGCCAGCACTGAAAGCTCTAGCTGGTTTTCACTGTCCCTTGGAACTGCATTTGCTGCCACACAGACATTCACGCTCTGCTAAAACTTTGCTTCGTAATGGGGCAACACTCTGTATCTCTCTCTGGCAGAGCCCGGCTGCCAAATTGGAAACGTCCAGAGACTGCGCCCACAGGAAAGCTGCCAGCACTGAAAGCTCTAGCTGGTTTTCACTGTCCCTTGGAACTGCATTCGCTGCCACACAGACATTCGCGCTCTGCTAAAGCATTGCTTCGTAATGGGGCAACACTCTGTATCTCTCTCTGGCAGAGCCCGGCTGCCAAATTGGAAACGTCCAGAGATTGCGCCCACAGGAAAGCTGCCAGCACTGAAAGCTCTAGCTGGTTTTCACTGTCCCTTGGAACTGCATTCGCTGCCACACAGACATTCGCGCTCTGCTAAAGCATTGCTTCGTAATGGGGCAACACTCTGTATCTCTCTCTGGCAGAGCCCGGCTGCCAAATTGGAAACGTCCAGAGATTGCGCCCACAGGAAAGCTGCCAGCACTGAAAGCTCTAGCTGGTTTTCACTGTCCCTTGGAACTGCATTCGCTGCCACACAGACATTCGCGCTCTGCTAAAGCATTGCTTCCTAATGGGGCAACACTCTGTATCTCTCTCTGGCAGAGCCCGGCTGCCAAATTGGAAACGTCCAGACATTGCGCCCACAGGAAAGCTGCCAGCACTGAAAGCTCTAGCTGGTTTTCACTGTCCCTTGGAACTGCATTCGCTGCCACACAGACATTCGCGCTCTGCTAAAGCTTAACTTGGTAATTGGGCAACACTCTGTATCTCTCTCTGGCAGAGCCCGGCTGCCAAATTGGAAACGTCCAGAGATTGCGCCCACAGGAAAGCTGCCAGCACTGAAAGCTCTAGCTGGTTTTCACTGTCCCTTGGAACTGCATTCGCTGCCACACAGACATTCGCGCTCTGCTAAAGCATTGCTTCGTAATGGGGCAACACTCTGTATCTCTCTCTGGCAGAGCCCGGCTGCCAAATTGGAAACGTCCAGACATTGCGCCCACAGGAAAGCTGCCAGCACTGAAAGCTCTAGCTGGTTTTCACTGTCCCTTGGAACTGCATTCGCTGCCACACAGACATTCGCGCTCTGCTAAAGCATTGCTTCGTAATGGGGCAACACTCTGTATCTCTCTCTGGCAGAGCCCGGCTGCCAAATTGGAAACGTCCAGAGATTGCGCCCACAGGAAAGCTGCCAGCACTGAAAGCTCTAGCTGGTTTTCAATGTCCCTTGGAACTGCATTCGCTGCCACACAGACATTCGCGCTCTGCTAAAGCATTGCTTCGTAATGGGGCAACACTCTGTATCTCTCTCTGGCAGAGCCCGGCTGCCAAATTGGAAACGTCCAGACATTGCGCCCACAGGAAAGCTGCCAGCACTGAAAGCTCTAGCTGGTTTTCACTGTCCCTTGGAACTGCATTCGCTGCCACACAGACATTCGCGCTCTGCTAAAGCATTGCTTCCTAATGGGGCAACACTCTGTATCTCTCTGTGGCAGAGCCCGGCTGCCAAATTGGAAACGTCCAGAGATTGCGCCCACAGGAAAGCTGCCAGCACTGAAAGCTCTAGCTGGTTTTCACTGTCCCTTGGAACTGCATTCGCTGCCACACAGACATTCGCGCTCTGCTAAAGCATTGCTTCGTAATGGGGCAACACTCTGTATCTCTCTCTGGCAGAGCCCAGCTGCCAAATTGGAAACGTCCAGACATTGCGCCCACAGGAAAGCTGCCAGCACTGAAAGCTCTAGCTGGTTTTCACTGTCCCTTGGAACTGCATTCGCTGCCACACAGACATTCGCGCTCTGCTAAAGCATTGCTTCGTAATGGGGCAACACTCTGTATCTCTCTCTGGCAGAGCCCAGCTGCCAAATTGGAAACGTCCAGAGATTGCGCCCACAGGAAAGCTGCCAGCACTGAAAGCTCTAGCTGGTTTTCACTGTCCCTTGGAACTGCATTCGCTGCCACACAGACATTCGCGCTCTGCTAAAGCATTGCTTCGTAATGGGGAAACACTCTGTATCTCTCTGTGGCAGAGCCCGGCTGCCAAATTGGAAACGTCCAGAGATTGCGCCCACAGGAAAGCTGCCAGCACTGAAAGCTCTAGCTGGTTTTCACTGTCCCTTGGAACTGCATTCGCTGCCACACAGACATTTGCGCTCTGCTAAAGCATTGCTTCCTAATGGGACAACACTCTGTATCTCTGGCAGAGCCCGGCTGCCAAATTGGAAACGTCCAGAGATTGCGCCCACAGGAAAGCTGCCAGCACTGAAAGCTCTAGCTGGTTTTCACTGTCCCTTGGAACTGCATTCGCTGCCACACAGACATTCGCGCTCTGCTAAAGCATTGCTTCGTAATGGGGCAACACTCTGTATCTCTCTCTGGCAGAGCCCGGCTGCCAAATTGGAAACGTCCAGAGATTGCGCCCACAGGAAAGCTGCCAGCACTGAAAGCTCTAGCTGGTTTTCACTGTCCCTTGGAACTGCATTCGCTGCCACACAGACATTCGCGCTCTGCTAAAGCATTGCTTCGTAATGGGGCAACACTCTGTATCTCTCTCTGGCAGAGCCCGGCTGCCAAATTGGAAACGTCCAGAGATTGCGCCCACAGGAAAGCTGCCAGCACTGAAAGCTCTAGCTGGTTTTCAATGTCCCTTGGAACAGCATTCGCTGCCACACAGACATTCGCGCTCTGCTAAAGCATTGCTTCGTAATGGGGCAACACTCTGTATCTCTCTGTGGCAGAGCCCGGCTGCCAAATTGGAAACGTCCAGAGATTGCGCCCACAGGAAAGCTGCCAGCACTGAAAGCTCTAGCTGGTTTTCACTGTCCCTTGGAACTGCATTTGCTGCCACACAGACATTCACGCTCTGCTAAAACTTTGCTTCGTAATGGGGCAACACTCTGTATCTCTCTCTGGCAGAGCCCGGCTGCCAAATTGGAAACGTCCAGAGACTGCGCCCACAGGAAAGCTGCCAGCACTGAAAGCTCTAGCTGGTTTTCACTGTCCCTTGGAACTGCATTCGCTGCCACACAGACATTCGCGCTCTGCTAAAGCATTGCTTCGTAATGGGGCAACACTCTGTATCTCTCTCTGGCAGAGCCCGGCTGCCAAATTGGAAACGTCCAGAGATTGCGCCCACAGGAAAGCTGCCAGCACTGAAAGCTCTAGCTGGTTTTCACTGTCCCTTGGAACTGCATTCGCTGCCACACAGACATTCGCGCTCTGCTAAAGCATTGCTTCGTAATGGGGCAACACTCTGTATCTCTCTCTGGCAGAGCCCGGCTGCCAAATTGGAAACGTCCAGAGATTGCGCCCACAGGAAAGCTGCCAGCACTGAAAGCTCTAGCTGGTTTTCACTGTCCCTTGGAACTGCATTCGCTGCCACACAGACATTCGCGCTCTGCTAAAGCATTGCTTCGTAATGGGGCAACACTCTGTATCTCTCTCTGGCAGAGCCCGGCTGCCAAATTGGAAACGTCCAGAGATTGCGCCCACAGGAAAGCTGCCAGCACTGAAAGCTCTAGCTGGTTTTCACTGTCCCTTGGAACTGCATTCGCTGCCACACAGACATTCGCGCTCTGCTAAAGCATTGCTTCGTAATGGGGCAACACTCTGTATCTCTCTCTGGCAGAGCCCAGCTGCCAAATTGGAAACGTCCAGACATTGCGCCCACAGGAAAGCTGCCAGCACTGAAAGCTCTAGCTGGTTTTCACTGTCCCTTGGAACTGCATTCGCTGCCACACAGACATTCGCGCTCTGCTAAAGCATTGCTTCGTAATGGGGCAACACTCTGTATCTCTCTCTGGCAGAGCCCGGCTGCCAAATTGGAAACGTCCAGACATTGCGCCCACAGGAAAGCTGCCAGCACTGAAAGCTCTAGCTGGTTTTCACTGTCCCTTGGAACTGCATTCGCTGCCACACAGACATTCGCGCTCTGCTAAAGCATTGCTTCCTAATGGGGCAACACTCTGTATCTCTCTCTGGCAGAGCCCGGCTGCCAAATTGGAAACGTCCAGAGATTGCGCCCACAGGAAAGCTGCCAGCACTGAAAGCTCTAGCTGGTTTTCACTGTCCCTTGGAACTGCATTCGCTGCCACACAGACATTCGCGCTCTGCTAAAGCATTGCTTCGTAATGGGGCAACACTCTGTATCTCTCTCTGGCAGAGCCCGGCTGCCAAATTGGAAACGTCCAGAGATTGCGCCCACAGGAAAGCTGCCAGCACTGAAAGCTCTAGCTGGTTTTCACTGTCCCTTGGAACTGCATTCGCTGCCACACAGACATTCGCGCTCTGCTAAAGCATTGCTTCGTAATGGGGCAACACTCTGTATCTCTCTCTGGCAGAGCCCGGCTGCCAAATTGGAAACGTCCAGAGATTGCGCCCACAGGAAAGCTGCCAGCACTGAAAGCTCTAGCTGGTTTTCACTGTCCCTTGGAACTGCATTCGCTGCCACACAGACATTCGCGCTCTGCTAAAGCATTGCTTCGTAATGGGGCAACACTCTGTATCTCTCTCTGGCAGAGCCCGGCTGCCAAATTGGAAACGTCCAGAGATTGCGCCCACAGGAAAGCTGCCAGCACTGAAAGCTCTAGCTGGTTTTCACTGTCCCTTGGAACTGCATTCGCTGCCACACAGACATTCGCGCTCTGCTAAAGCATTGCTTCGTAATGGGGCAACACTCTGTATCTCTCTGTGGCAGAGCCCGGCTGCCAAATTGGAAACGTCCAGAGATTGCGCCCACAGGAAAGCTGCCAGCACTGAAAGCTCTAGCTGGTTTTCACTGTCCCTTGGAACTGCATTCGCTGCCACACAGACATTCGCGCTCTGCTAAAACATTGCTTCGTAATGGGGAAACACTCTGTATCTCTCTGTGGCAGAGCCCGGCTGCCAAATTGGAAACGTCCAGAGATTGCGCCCACAGGAAAGCTGCCAGCACTGAAAGCTCTAGCTGGTTTTCACTGTCCCTTGGAACTGCATTCGCTGCCACACAGACATTCGCGCTCTGCTAAAGCTTAACTTGGTAATTGGGCAACACTCTGTATCTCTCTCTGGCAGAGCCCGGCTGCCAAATTGGAAACGTCCAGAGATTGCGCCCACAGGAAAGCTGCCAGCACTGAAAGCTCTAGCTGGTTTTCACTGTCCCTTGGAACTGCATTCGCTGCCACACAGACATTCGCGCTCTGCTAAAGCATTGCTTCGTAATGGGGCAACACTCTGTATCTCTCTCTGGCAGAGCCCGGCTGCCAAATTGGAAACGTCCAGACATTGCGCCCACAGGAAAGCTGCCAGCACTGAAAGCTCTAGCTGGTTTTCACTGTCCCTTGGAACTGCATTCGCTGCCACACAGACATTCGCGCTCTGCTAAAGCATTGCTTCGTAATGGGGCAACACTCTGTATCTCTCTCTGGCAGAGCCCGGCTGCCAAATTGGAAACGTCCAGAGATTGCGCCCACAGGAAAGCTGCCAGCACTGAAAGCTCTAGCTGGTTTTCAATGTCCCTTGGAACTGCATTCGCTGCCACACAGACATTCGCGCTCTGCTAAAGCATTGCTTCGTAATGGGGCAACACTCTGTATCTCTCTCTGGCAGAGCCCGGCTGCCAAATTGGAAACGTCCAGACATTGCGCCCACAGGAAAGCTGCCAGCACTGAAAGCTCTAGCTGGTTTTCACTGTCCCTTGGAACTGCATTCGCTGCCACACAGACATTCGCGCTCTGCTAAAGCATTGCTTCGTAATGGGGCAACACTCTGTATCTCTCTGTGGCAGAGCCCGGCTGCCAAATTGGAAACGTCCAGAGATTGCGCCCACAGGAAAGCTGCCAGCACTGAAAGCTCTAGCTGGTTTTCACTGTCCCTTGGAACTGCATTCGCTGCCACACAGACATTCGCGCTCTGCTAAAGCATTGCTTCGTAATGGGGCAACACTCTGTATCTCTCTCTGGCAGAGCCCGGCTGCCAAATTGGAAACGTCCAGAGATTGCGCCCACAGGAAAGCTGCCAGCACTGAAAGCTCTAGCTGGTTTTCACTGTCCCTTGGAACTGCATTCGCTGCCACACAGACATTCGCGCTCTGCTAAAGCATTGCTTCGTAATGGGGCAACACTCTGTATCTCTCTCTGGCAGAGCCCAGCTGCCAAATTGGAAACGTCCAGAGATTGCGCCCACAGGAAAGCTGCCAGCACTGAAAGCTCTAGCTGGTTTTCACTGTCCCTTGGAACTGCATTCGCTGCCACACAGACATTCGCGCTCTGCTAAAGCATTGCTTCGTAATGGGGAAACACTCTGTATCTCTCTGTGGCAGAGCCCGGCTGCCAAATTGGAAACGTCCAGACATTGCGCCCACAGGAAAGCTGCCAGCACTGAAAGCTCTAGCTGGTTTTCACTGTCCCTTGGAACTGCATTCGCTGCCACACAGACATTTGCGCTCTGCTAAAGCATTGCTTCCTAATGGGACAACACTCTGTATCTCTGGCAGAGCCCGGCTGCCAAATTGGAAACGTCCAGAGATTGCGCCCACAGGAAAGCTGCCAGCACTGAAAGCTCTAGCTGGTTTTCACTGTCCCTTGGAACTGCATTCGCTGCCACACAGACATTCGCGCTCTGCTAAAGCATTGCTTCGTAATGGGGCAACACTCTGTATCTCTCTCTGGCAGAGCCCGGCTGCCAAATTGGAAACGTCCAGAGATTGCGCCCACAGGAAAGATGCCAGCACTGAAAGCTCTAGCTGGTTTTCACTGTCCCTTGGAACTGCATTCGCTGCCACACAGACATTCGCCCTCTGCTAAAGCATTGCTTCGTAATGGGGCAACACTCTGTATCTCTCTCTGGCAGAGCCCGGCTGCCAAATTGGAAACGTCCAGAGATTGCGCCCACAGGAAAGCTGCCAGCACTGAAAGCTCTAGCTGGTTTTCACTGTCCGTTGGAACTGCATTCGCTGCCACACAGACATTTGCGCTCTGCTAAAGCATTGCTTCGTAATGGGGCAACACTCTGTATCTCTCTCTGGCAGAGCCCGGCTGCCAAATTGGAAACGTCCAGACATTGCGCCCACAGGAAAGCTGCCAGCACTGAAAGCTCTAGCTGGTTTTCACTGTCCCTTGGAACTGCATTCGCTGCCACACAGACATTCGCGCTCTGCTAAAGCATTGCTTCGTAATGGGGCAACACTCTGTATCTCTCTCTGGCAGAGCCCGGCTGCCAAATTGGAAACGTCCAGACATTGCGCCCACAGGAAAGCTGCCAGCACTGAAAGCTCTAGCTGGTTTTCACTGTCCCTTGGAACTGCATTCGCTGCCACACAGACATTCGCGCTCTGCTTAAGCATTGCTTCGTAATGGGGCAACACTCTGTATCTCTCTCTGGCAGAGCCCGGCTGCCAAATTGGAAACGTCCAGACATTGCGCCCACAGGAAAGCTGCCAGCACTGAAAGCTCTAGCTGGTTTTCACTGTCCCTTGGAACTGCATTCGCTGCCACACAGACATTCGCACTCTGCTAAAGCATTGCTTCGTAATGGGGCAACACTCTGTATCTCTCTCTGGCAGAGCCCGGCTGCCAAATTGGAAACGTCCAGAGATTGCGCCCACAGGAAAGCTGCCAGCACTGAAAGCTCTAGCTGGTTTTCACTGTCCCTTGGAACTGCATTCGCTGCCACACAGACATTCGCGCTCTGCTAAAGCATTGCTTCGTAATGGGGCAACACTCTGTATCTCTCTCTGGCAGAGCCCGGCTGCCAAATTGGAAACGTCCAGAGATTGCGCCCACAGGAAAGCTGCCAGCACTGAAAGCTCTAGCTGGTTTTCACTGTCCCTTGGAACTGCATTCGCTGCCACACAGACATTCGCGCTCTGCTAAAGCATTGCTTCGTAATGGGGCAACACTCTGTAACTCTCTCTGGCAGAGCCCGGCTGCCAAATTGGAAACGTCCAGAGATTGCGCCCACAGGAAAGCTGCCAGCACTGAAAGCTCTAGCTGGTTTTCACTGTCCCTTGGAACTGCATTCGCTGCCACACAGACATTCGCGCTCTGCTAAAGCATTGCTTCGTAATGGGGCAACACTGTATCTCTCTCTGGCAGAGCCCGGCTGCCAAATTGGAAACGTCCAGAGATTGCGCCCACAGGAAAGCTGCCAGCACTGAAAGCTCTAGCTGGTTTTCACTGTCCCTTGGAACTGCATTCGCTGCCACACAGACATTCGCGCTCTGCTAAAGCATTGCTTCGTAATGGGGAAACACTCTGTATCTCTCTCTGGCAGAGCCCGGCTGCCAAATTGGAAACGTCCAGAGATTGCGCCCACAGGAAAGCTGCCAGCACTGAAAGCTCTAGCTGGTTTTCACTGTCCCTTGGAACTGCATTCGCTGCCACACAGACATTTGCGCTCTGCTAAAGCATTGCTTCGTAATGGGGCAACACTCTGTATCTCTCTCTGGCAGAGCCCGGCTGCCAAATTGGAAACGTCCAGAGATTGCGCCCACAGGAAAGCTGCCAGCACTGAAAGCTCTAGCTGGTTTTCACTGTCCCTTGGAACTGCATTCGCTGCCACACAGACATTCGCGCTCTGCTAAAGCATTGCTTCGTAATGGGGCAACACTCTGTATCTCTCTCTGGCAGAGCCCGGCTGCCAAATTGGAAACGTCCAGAGATTGCGCCCACAGGAAAGCTGCCAGCACTGAAAGCTCTAGCTGGTTTTCACTGTCCCTTGGAACTGCATTCGCTGCCACACAGACATTCGCGCTCTGCTAAAGCATTGCTTCGTAATGGGGCAACACTCTGTATCTCTCTCTGGCAGAGCCCGGCTGCCAAATTGGAAACGTCCAGACATTGCGCCCACAGGAAAGCTGCCAGCACTGAAAGCTCTAGCTGGTTTTCACTGTCCCTTGGAACTGCATTCGCTGCCACACAGACATTCGCGCTCTGCTAAAGCATTGCTTCGTAATGGGGCAACACTCTGTATCTCTCTGTGGCAGAGCCCGGCTGCCAAATTGGAAACGTCCAGAGATTGCGCCCACAGGAAAGCTGCCAGCACTGAAAGCTCTAGCTGGTTTTCACTGTCCCTTGGAACTGCATTCGCTGCCACACAGACATTCGCGCTCTGCTAAAGCATTGCTTCGTAATGGGGCAACACTCTGTATCTCTCTCTGGCAGAGCCCGGCTGCCAAATTGGAAACGTCCAGAGATTGCGCCCACAGGAAAGCTGCCAGCACTGAAAGCTCTAGCTGGTTTTCACTGTCCCTTGGAACTGCATTCGCTGCCACACAGACATTCGCGCTCTGCTAAAGCATTGCTTCGTAATGGGGCAACACTCTGTAACTCTCTCTGGCAGAGCCCGGCTGCCAAATTGGAAACGTCCAGAGATTGCGCCCACAGGAAAGCTGCCAGCACTGAAAGCTCTAGCTGGTTTTCACTGTCCCTTGGAACTGCATTCGCTGCCACACAGACATTCGCGCTCTGCTAAAGCATTGCTTCGTAATGGGGCAACACTCTGTATCTCTCTCTGGCAGAGCCCGGCTGCCAAATTGGAAACGTCCAGAGATTGCGCCCACAGGAAAGCTGCCAGCACTGAAAGCTCTAGCTGGTTTTCACTGTCCCTTGGAACTGCATTCGCTGCCACACAGACATTCGCGCTCTGCTAAAGCATTGCTTCGTAATGGGGCAACACTCTGTATCTCTCTCTGGCAGAGCCCGGCTGCCAAATTGGAAACGTCCAGAGATTGCGCCCACAGGAAAGCTGCCAGCACTGAAAGCTCTAGCTGGTTTTCACTGTCCCTTGGAACTGCATTCGCTGCCACACAGACATTCGCGCTCTGCTAAAACATTGCTTCGTAATGGGGAAACACTCTGTATCTCTCTCTGGCAGAGCCCGGCTGCCAAATTGGAAACGTCCAGACATTGCGCCCACAGGAAAGCTGCCAGCACTGAAAGCTCTAGCTGGTTTTCACTGTCCCTTGGAACTGCATTTGCTGCCACACAGACATTCACGCTCTGCTAAAACTTTGCTTCGTAATGGGGCAACACTCTGTATCTCTCTCTGGCAGAGCCCGGCTGCCAAATTGGAAACGTCCAGAGACTGCGCCCACAGGAAAGCTGCCAGCACTGAAAGCTCTAGCTGGTTTTCACTGTCCCTTGGAACTGCATTCGCTGCCACACAGACATTCGCGCTCTGCTAAAGCATTGCTTCGTAATGGGGCAACACTCTGTATCTCTCTCTGGCAGAGCCCGGCTGCCAAATTGGAAACGTCCAGAGATTGCGCCCACAGGAAAGCTGCCAGCACTGAAAGCTCTAGCTGGTTTTCACTGTCCCTTGGAACTGCATTCGCTGCCACACAGACATTCGCGCTCTGCTAAAGCATTGCTTCGTAATGGGGCAACACTCTGTATCTCTCTCTGGCAGAGCCCGGCTGCCAAATTGGAAACGTCCAGAGATTGCGCCCACAGGAAAGCTGCCAGCACTGAAAGCTCTAGCTGGTTTTCACTGTCCCTTGGAACTGCATTCGCTGCCACACAGACATTCGCGCTCTGCTAAAGCATTGCTTCCTAATGGGGCAACACTCTGTATCTCTCTCTGGCAGAGCCCGGCTGCCAAATTGGAAACGTCCAGACATTGCGCCCACAGGAAAGCTGCCAGCACTGAAAGCTCTAGCTGGTTTTCACTGTCCCTTGGAACTGCATTCGCTGCCACACAGACATTCGCGCTCTGCTAAAGCTTAACTTGGTAATTGGGCAACACTCTGTATCTCTCTCTGGCAGAGCCCGGCTGCCAAATTGGAAACGTCCAGAGATTGCGCCCACAGGAAAGCTGCCAGCACTGAAAGCTCTAGCTGGTTTTCACTGTCCCTTGGAACTGCATTCGCTGCCACACAGACATTCGCGCTCTGCTAAAGCATTGCTTCGTAATGGGGCAACACTCTGTATCTCTCTCTGGCAGAGCCCGGCTGCCAAATTGGAAACGTCCAGACATTGCGCCCACAGGAAAGCTGCCAGCACTGAAAGCTCTAGCTGGTTTTCACTGTCCCTTGGAACTGCATTCGCTGCCACACAGACATTCGCGCTCTGCTAAAGCATTGCTTCGTAATGGGGCAACACTCTGTATCTCTCTCTGGCAGAGCCCGGCTGCCAAATTGGAAACGTCCAGAGATTGCGCCCACAGGAAAGCTGCCAGCACTGAAAGCTCTAGCTGGTTTTCAATGTCCCTTGGAACTGCATTCGCTGCCACACAGACATTCGCGCTCTGCTAAAGCATTGCTTCGTAATGGGGCAACACTCTGTATCTCTCTCTGGCAGAGCCCGGCTGCCAAATTGGAAACGTCCAGACATTGCGCCCACAGGAAAGCTGCCAGCACTGAAAGCTCTAGCTGGTTTTCACTGTCCCTTGGAACTGCATTCGCTGCCACACAGACATTCGCGCTCTGCTAAAGCATTGCTTCCTAATGGGGCAACACTCTGTATCTCTCTGTGGCAGAGCCCGGCTGCCAAATTGGAAACGTCCAGAGATTGCGCCCACAGGAAAGCTGCCAGCACTGAAAGCTCTAGCTGGTTTTCACTGTCCCTTGGAACTGCATTCGCTGCCACACAGACATTCGCGCTCTGCTAAAGCATTGCTTCGTAATGGGGCAACACTCTGTATCTCTCTCTGGCAGAGCCCAGCTGCCAAATTGGAAACGTCCAGACATTGCGCCCACAGGAAAGCTGCCAGCACTGAAAGCTCTAGCTGGTTTTCACTGTCCCTTGGAACTGCATTCGCTGCCACACAGACATTCGCGCTCTGCTAAAGCATTGCTTCGTAATGGGGCAACACTCTGTATCTCTCTCTGGCAGAGCCCAGCTGCCAAATTGGAAACGTCCAGAGATTGCGCCCACAGGAAAGCTGCCAGCACTGAAAGCTCTAGCTGGTTTTCACTGTCCCTTGGAACTGCATTCGCTGCCACACAGACATTCGCGCTCTGCTAAAGCATTGCTTCGTAATGGGGAAACACTCTGTATCTCTCTGTGGCAGAGCCCGGCTGCCAAATTGGAAACGTCCAGAGATTGCGCCCACAGGAAAGCTGCCAGCACTGAAAGCTCTAGCTGGTTTTCACTGTCCCTTGGAACTGCATTCGCTGCCACACAGACATTTGCGCTCTGCTAAAGCATTGCTTCCTAATGGGACAACACTCTGTATCTCTGGCAGAGCCCGGCTGCCAAATTGGAAACGTCCAGAGATTGCGCCCACAGGAAAGCTGCCAGCACTGAAAGCTCTAGCTGGTTTTCACTGTCCCTTGGAACTGCATTCGCTGCCACACAGACATTCGCGCTCTGCTAAAGCATTGCTTCGTAATGGGGCAACACTCTGTATCTCTCTCTGGCAGAGCCCGGCTGCCAAATTGGAAACGTCCAGAGATTGCGCCCACAGGAAAGCTGCCAGCACTGAAAGCTCTAGCTGGTTTTCACTGTCCCTTGGAACTGCATTCGCTGCCACACAGACATTCGCGCTCTGCTAAAGCATTGCTTCGTAATGGGGCAACACTCTGTATCTCTCTCTGGCAGAGCCCGGCTGCCAAATTGGAAACGTCCAGAGATTGCGCCCACAGGAAAGCTGCCAGCACTGAAAGCTCTAGCTGGTTTTCAATGTCCCTTGGAACAGCATTCGCTGCCACACAGACATTCGCGCTCTGCTAAAGCATTGCTTCGTAATGGGGCAACACTCTGTATCTCTCTGTGGCAGAGCCCGGCTGCCAAATTGGAAACGTCCAGAGATTGCGCCCACAGGAAAGCTGCCAGCACTGAAAGCTCTAGCTGGTTTTCACTGTCCCTTGGAACTGCATTTGCTGCCACACAGACATTCACGCTCTGCTAAAACTTTGCTTCGTAATGGGGCAACACTCTGTATCTCTCTCTGGCAGAGCCCGGCTGCCAAATTGGAAACGTCCAGAGACTGCGCCCACAGGAAAGCTGCCAGCACTGAAAGCTCTAGCTGGTTTTCACTGTCCCTTGGAACTGCATTCGCTGCCACACAGACATTCGCGCTCTGCTAAAGCATTGCTTCGTAATGGGGCAACACTCTGTATCTCTCTCTGGCAGAGCCCGGCTGCCAAATTGGAAACGTCCAGAGATTGCGCCCACAGGAAAGCTGCCAGCACTGAAAGCTCTAGCTGGTTTTCACTGTCCCTTGGAACTGCATTCGCTGCCACACAGACATTCGCGCTCTGCTAAAGCATTGCTTCGTAATGGGGCAACACTCTGTATCTCTCTCTGGCAGAGCCCGGCTGCCAAATTGGAAACGTCCAGAGATTGCGCCCACAGGAAAGCTGCCAGCACTGAAAGCTCTAGCTGGTTTTCACTGTCCCTTGGAACTGCATTCGCTGCCACACAGACATTCGCGCTCTGCTAAAGCATTGCTTCGTAATGGGGCAACACTCTGTATCTCTCTCTGGCAGAGCCCGGCTGCCAAATTGGAAACGTCCAGAGATTGCGCCCACAGGAAAGCTGCCAGCACTGAAAGCTCTAGCTGGTTTTCACTGTCCCTTGGAACTGCATTCGCTGCCACACAGACATTCGCGCTCTGCTAAAGCATTGCTTCGTAATGGGGCAACACTCTGTATCTCTCTCTGGCAGAGCCCAGCTGCCAAATTGGAAACGTCCAGACATTGCGCCCACAGGAAAGCTGCCAGCACTGAAAGCTCTAGCTGGTTTTCACTGTCCCTTGGAACTGCATTCGCTGCCACACAGACATTCGCGCTCTGCTAAAGCATTGCTTCGTAATGGGGCAACACTCTGTATCTCTCTCTGGCAGAGCCCGGCTGCCAAATTGGAAACGTCCAGACATTGCGCCCACAGGAAAGCTGCCAGCACTGAAAGCTCTAGCTGGTTTTCACTGTCCCTTGGAACTGCATTCGCTGCCACACAGACATTCGCGCTCTGCTAAAGCATTGCTTCCTAATGGGGCAACACTCTGTATCTCTCTCTGGCAGAGCCCGGCTGCCAAATTGGAAACGTCCAGAGATTGCGCCCACAGGAAAGCTGCCAGCACTGAAAGCTCTAGCTGGTTTTCACTGTCCCTTGGAACTGCATTCGCTGCCACACAGACATTCGCGCTCTGCTAAAGCATTGCTTCGTAATGGGGCAACACTCTGTATCTCTCTCTGGCAGAGCCCGGCTGCCAAATTGGAAACGTCCAGAGATTGCGCCCACAGGAAAGCTGCCAGCACTGAAAGCTCTAGCTGGTTTTCACTGTCCCTTGGAACTGCATTCGCTGCCACACAGACATTCGCGCTCTGCTAAAGCATTGCTTCGTAATGGGGCAACACTCTGTATCTCTCTCTGGCAGAGCCCGGCTGCCAAATTGGAAACGTCCAGAGATTGCGCCCACAGGAAAGCTGCCAGCACTGAAAGCTCTAGCTGGTTTTCACTGTCCCTTGGAACTGCATTCGCTGCCACACAGACATTCGCGCTCTGCTAAAGCATTGCTTCGTAATGGGGCAACACTCTGTATCTCTCTCTGGCAGAGCCCGGCTGCCAAATTGGAAACGTCCAGAGATTGCGCCCACAGGAAAGCTGCCAGCACTGAAAGCTCTAGCTGGTTTTCACTGTCCCTTGGAACTGCATTCGCTGCCACACAGACATTCGCGCTCTGCTAAAGCATTGCTTCGTAATGGGGCAACACTCTGTATCTCTCTGTGGCAGAGCCCGGCTGCCAAATTGGAAACGTCCAGAGATTGCGCCCACAGGAAAGCTGCCAGCACTGAAAGCTCTAGCTGGTTTTCACTGTCCCTTGGAACTGCATTCGCTGCCACACAGACATTCGCGCTCTGCTAAAACATTGCTTCGTAATGGGGAAACACTCTGTATCTCTCTGTGGCAGAGCCCGGCTGCCAAATTGGAAACGTCCAGAGATTGCGCCCACAGGAAAGCTGCCAGCACTGAAAGCTCTAGCTGGTTTTCACTGTCCCTTGGAACTGCATTCGCTGCCACACAGACATTCGCGCTCTGCTAAAGCTTAACTTGGTAATTGGGCAACACTCTGTATCTCTCTCTGGCAGAGCCCGGCTGCCAAATTGGAAACGTCCAGAGATTGCGCCCACAGGAAAGCTGCCAGCACTGAAAGCTCTAGCTGGTTTTCACTGTCCCTTGGAACTGCATTCGCTGCCACACAGACATTCGCGCTCTGCTAAAGCATTGCTTCGTAATGGGGCAACACTCTGTATCTCTCTCTGGCAGAGCCCGGCTGCCAAATTGGAAACGTCCAGACATTGCGCCCACAGGAAAGCTGCCAGCACTGAAAGCTCTAGCTGGTTTTCACTGTCCCTTGGAACTGCATTCGCTGCCACACAGACATTCGCGCTCTGCTAAAGCATTGCTTCGTAATGGGGCAACACTCTGTATCTCTCTCTGGCAGAGCCCGGCTGCCAAATTGGAAACGTCCAGAGATTGCGCCCACAGGAAAGCTGCCAGCACTGAAAGCTCTAGCTGGTTTTCAATGTCCCTTGGAACTGCATTCGCTGCCACACAGACATTCGCGCTCTGCTAAAGCATTGCTTCGTAATGGGGCAACACTCTGTATCTCTCTCTGGCAGAGCCCGGCTGCCAAATTGGAAACGTCCAGACATTGCGCCCACAGGAAAGCTGCCAGCACTGAAAGCTCTAGCTGGTTTTCACTGTCCCTTGGAACTGCATTCGCTGCCACACAGACATTCGCGCTCTGCTAAAGCATTGCTTCGTAATGGGGCAACACTCTGTATCTCTCTGTGGCAGAGCCCGGCTGCCAAATTGGAAACGTCCAGAGATTGCGCCCACAGGAAAGCTGCCAGCACTGAAAGCTCTAGCTGGTTTTCACTGTCCCTTGGAACTGCATTCGCTGCCACACAGACATTCGCGCTCTGCTAAAGCATTGCTTCGTAATGGGGCAACACTCTGTATCTCTCTCTGGCAGAGCCCGGCTGCCAAATTGGAAACGTCCAGAGATTGCGCCCACAGGAAAGCTGCCAGCACTGAAAGCTCTAGCTGGTTTTCACTGTCCCTTGGAACTGCATTCGCTGCCACACAGACATTCGCGCTCTGCTAAAGCATTGCTTCGTAATGGGGCAACACTCTGTATCTCTCTCTGGCAGAGCCCAGCTGCCAAATTGGAAACGTCCAGAGATTGCGCCCACAGGAAAGCTGCCAGCACTGAAAGCTCTAGCTGGTTTTCACTGTCCCTTGGAACTGCATTCGCTGCCACACAGACATTCGCGCTCTGCTAAAGCATTGCTTCGTAATGGGGAAACACTCTGTATCTCTCTGTGGCAGAGCCCGGCTGCCAAATTGGAAACGTCCAGACATTGCGCCCACAGGAAAGCTGCCAGCACTGAAAGCTCTAGCTGGTTTTCACTGTCCCTTGGAACTGCATTCGCTGCCACACAGACATTTGCGCTCTGCTAAAGCATTGCTTCCTAATGGGACAACACTCTGTATCTCTGGCAGAGCCCGGCTGCCAAATTGGAAACGTCCAGAGATTGCGCCCACAGGAAAGCTGCCAGCACTGAAAGCTCTAGCTGGTTTTCACTGTCCCTTGGAACTGCATTCGCTGCCACACAGACATTCGCGCTCTGCTAAAGCATTGCTTCGTAATGGGGCAACACTCTGTATCTCTCTCTGGCAGAGCCCGGCTGCCAAATTGGAAACGTCCAGAGATTGCGCCCACAGGAAAGATGCCAGCACTGAAAGCTCTAGCTGGTTTTCACTGTCCCTTGGAACTGCATTCGCTGCCACACAGACATTCGCCCTCTGCTAAAGCATTGCTTCGTAATGGGGCAACACTCTGTATCTCTCTCTGGCAGAGCCCGGCTGCCAAATTGGAAACGTCCAGAGATTGCGCCCACAGGAAAGCTGCCAGCACTGAAAGCTCTAGCTGGTTTTCAATGTCCCTTGGAACAGCATTCGCTGCCACACAGACATTCGCGCTCTGCTAAAGCATTGCTTCGTAATGGGGCAACACTCTGTATCTCTCTGTGGCAGAGCCCGGCTGCCAAATTGGAAACGTCCAGAGATTGCGCCCACAGGAAAGCTGCCAGCACTGAAAGCTCTAGCTGGTTTTCACTGTCCCTTGGAACTGCATTTGCTGCCACACAGACATTCACGCTCTGCTAAAACTTTGCTTCGTAATGGGGCAACACTCTGTATCTCTCTCTGGCAGAGCCCGGCTGCCAAATTGGAAACGTCCAGAGACTGCGCCCACAGGAAAGCTGCCAGCACTGAAAGCTCTAGCTGGTTTTCACTGTCCCTTGGAACTGCATTCGCTGCCACACAGACATTCGCGCTCTGCTAAAGCATTGCTTCCTAATGGGGCAACACTCTGTATCTCTCTCTGGCAGAGCCCGGCTGCCAAATTGGAAACGTCCAGAGATTGCGCCCACAGGAAAGCTGCCAGCACTGAAATCTCTAGCTGGTTTTCACTGTCCCTTGGAACTGCATTCGCTGCCACACAGACATTCGCGCTCTGCTAAAGCATTGCTTCGTAATGGGGCAACACTCTGTATCTCTCTCTGGCAGAGCCCGGCTGCCAAATTGGAAACGTCCAGAGATTGCGCCCACAGGAAAGCTGCCAGCACTGAAAGCTCTAGCTGGTTTTCACTGTCCCTTGGAACTGCATTCGCTGCCACACAGACATTCGCGCTCTGCTAAAGCATTGCTTCGTAATGGGGCAACACTCTGTATCTCTCTCTGGCAGAGCCCGGCTGCCAAATTGGAAACGTCCAGACATTGCGCCCACAGGAAAGCTGCCAGCACTGAAAGCTCTAGCTGGTTTTCACTGTCCCTTGGAACTGCATTCGCTGCCACACAGACATTCGCGCTCTGCTAAAGCATTGCTTCCTAATGGGGCAACACTCTGTATCTCTCTCTGGCAGAGCCCAGCTGCCAAATTGGAAACGTCCAGACATTGCGCCCACAGGAAAGCTGCCAGCACTGAAAGCTCTAGCTGGTTTTCACTGTCCCTTGGAACTGCATTCGCTGCCACACAGACATTCGCGCTCTGCTAAAGCATTGCTTCGTAATGGGGCAACACTCTGTATCTCTCTCTGGCAGAGCCCGGCTGCCAAATTGGAAACGTCCAGACATTGCGCCCACAGGAAAGCTGCCAGCACTGAAAGCTCTAGCTGGTTTTCACTGTCCCTTGGAACTGCATTCGCTGCCACACAGACATTCGCGCTCTGCTAAAGCATTGCTTCCTAATGGGGCAACACTCTGTATCTCTCTCTGGCAGAGCCCGGCTGCCAAATTGGAAACGTCCAGAGATTGCGCCCACAGGAAAGCTGCCAGCACTGAAAGCTCTAGCTGGTTTTCACTGTCCCTTGGAACTGCATTCGCTGCCACACAGACATTCGCGCTCTGCTAAAGCATTGCTTCCTAATGGGGCAACACTCTGTATCTCTCTCTGGCAGAGCCCGGCTGCCAAATTGGAAACGTCCAGAGATTGCGCCCACAGGAAAGCTGCCAGCACTGAAAGCTCTAGCTGGTTTTCACTGTCCCTTGGAACTGCATTCGCTGCCACACAGACATTCGCGCTCTGCTAAAGCATTGCTTCGTAATGGGGCAACACTCTGTATCTCTCTCTGGCAGAGCCCGGCTGCCAAATTGGAAACGTCCAGAGATTGCGCCCACAGGAAAGCTGCCAGCACTGAAAGCTCTAGCTGGTTTTCACTGTCCCTTGGAACTGCATTCGCTGCCACACAGACATTCGCGCTCTGCTAAAGCATTGCTTCGTAATGGGGCAACACTCTGTATCTCTCTGTGGCAGAGCCCGGCTGCCAAATTGGAAACGTCCAGAGATTGCGCCCACAGGAAAGCTGCCAGCACTGAAAGCTCTAGCTGGTTTTCACTGTCCCTTGGAACTGCATTCGCTGCCACACAGACATTCGCGCTCTGCTAAAGCATTGCTTCGTAATGGGGCAACACTCTGTATCTCTCTCTGGCAGAGCCCGGCTGCCAAATTGGAAACGTCCAGAGATTGCGCCCACAGGAAAGCTGCCAGCACTGAAAGCTCTAGCTGGTTTTCACTGTCCCTTGGAACTGCATTCGCTGCCACACAGACATTCGCGCTCTGCTAAAGCATTGCTTCGTAATGGGGCAACACTCTGTATCTCTCTCTGGCAGAGCCCAGCTGCCAAATTGGAAACGTCCAGAGATTGCGCCCACAGGAAAGCTGCCAGCACTGAAAGCTCTAGCTGGTTTTCACTGTCCCTTGGAACTGCATTCGCTGCCACACAGACATTCGCGCTCTGCTAAAGCATTGCTTCGTAATGGGGAAACACTCTGTATCTCTCTGTGGCAGAGCCCGGCTGCCAAATTGGAAACGTCCAGACATTGCGCCCACAGGAAAGCTGCCAGCACTGAAAGCTCTAGCTGGTTTTCACTGTCCCTTGGAACTGCATTCGCTGCCACACAGACATTTGCGCTCTGCTAAAGCATTGCTTCCTAATGGGACAACACTCTGTATCTCTGGCAGAGCCCGGCTGCCAAATTGGAAACGTCCAGAGATTGCGCCCACAGGAAAGCTGCCAGCACTGAAAGCTCTAGCTGGTTTTCACTGTCCCTTGGAACTGCATTCGCTGCCACACAGACATTCGCGCTCTGCTAAAGCATTGCTTCGTAATGGGGCAACACTCTGTATCTCTCTCTGGCAGAGCCCGGCTGCCAAATTGGAAACGTCCAGAGATTGCGCCCACAGGAAAGATGCCAGCACTGAAAGCTCTAGCTGGTTTTCACTGTCCCTTGGAACTGCATTCGCTGCCACACAGACATTCGCCCTCTGCTAAAGCATTGCTTCGTAATGGGGCAACACTCTGTATCTCTCTCTGGCAGAGCCCGGCTGCCAAATTGGAAACGTCCAGAGATTGCGCCCACAGGAAAGCTGCCAGCACTGAAAGCTCTAGCTGGTTTTCAATGTCCCTTGGAACAGCATTCGCTGCCACACAGACATTCGCGCTCTGCTAAAGCATTGCTTCGTAATGGGGCAACACTCTGTATCTCTCTGTGGCAGAGCCCGGCTGCCAAATTGGAAACGTCCAGAGATTGCGCCCACAGGAAAGCTGCCAGCACTGAAAGCTCTAGCTGGTTTTCACTGTCCCTTGGAACTGCATTTGCTGCCACACAGACATTCACGCTCTGCTAAAACTTTGCTTCGTAATGGGGCAACACTCTGTATCTCTCTCTGGCAGAGCCCGGCTGCCAAATTGGAAACGTCCAGAGACTGCGCCCACAGGAAAGCTGCCAGCACTGAAAGCTCTAGCTGGTTTTCACTGTCCCTTGGAACTGCATTCGCTGCCACACAGACATTCGCGCTCTGCTAAAGCATTGCTTCCTAATGGGGCAACACTCTGTATCTCTCTCTGGCAGAGCCCGGCTGCCAAATTGGAAACGTCCAGAGATTGCGCCCACAGGAAAGCTGCCAGCACTGAAATCTCTAGCTGGTTTTCACTGTCCCTTGGAACTGCATTCGCTGCCACACAGACATTCGCGCTCTGCTAAAGCATTGCTTCGTAATGGGGCAACACTCTGTATCTCTCTCTGGCAGAGCCCGGCTGCCAAATTGGAAACGTCCAGAGATTGCGCCCACAGGAAAGCTGCCAGCACTGAAAGCTCTAGCTGGTTTTCACTGTCCCTTGGAACTGCATTCGCTGCCACACAGACATTCGCGCTCTGCTAAAGCATTGCTTCGTAATGGGGCAACACTCTGTATCTCTCTCTGGCAGAGCCCGGCTGCCAAATTGGAAACGTCCAGACATTGCGCCCACAGGAAAGCTGCCAGCACTGAAAGCTCTAGCTGGTTTTCACTGTCCCTTGGAACTGCATTCGCTGCCACACAGACATTCGCGCTCTGCTAAAGCATTGCTTCCTAATGGGGCAACACTCTGTATCTCTCTCTGGCAGAGCCCAGCTGCCAAATTGGAAACGTCCAGACATTGCGCCCACAGGAAAGCTGCCAGCACTGAAAGCTCTAGCTGGTTTTCACTGTCCCTTGGAACTGCATTCGCTGCCACACAGACATTCGCGCTCTGCTAAAGCATTGCTTCGTAATGGGGCAACACTCTGTATCTCTCTCTGGCAGAGCCCGGCTGCCAAATTGGAAACGTCCAGACATTGCGCCCACAGGAAAGCTGCCAGCACTGAAAGCTCTAGCTGGTTTTCACTGTCCCTTGGAACTGCATTCGCTGCCACACAGACATTCGCGCTCTGCTAAAGCATTGCTTCCTAATGGGGCAACACTCTGTATCTCTCTCTGGCAGAGCCCGGCTGCCAAATTGGAAACGTCCAGAGATTGCGCCCACAGGAAAGCTGCCAGCACTGAAAGCTCTAGCTGGTTTTCACTGTCCCTTGGAACTGCATTCGCTGCCACACAGACATTCGCGCTCTGCTAAAGCATTGCTTCGTAATGGGGCAACACTCTGTATCTCTCTCTGGCAGAGCCCGGCTGCCAAATTGGAAACGTCCAGAGATTGCGCCCACAGGAAAGCTGCCAGCACTGAAAGCTCTAGCTGGTTTTCACTGTCCCTTGGAACTGCATTCGCTGCCACACAGACATTCGCGCTCTGCTAAAGCATTGCTTCCTAATGGGGCAACACTCTGTATCTCTCTCTGGCAGAGCCCGGCTGCCAAATTGGAAACGTCCAGAGATTGCGCCCACAGGAAAGCTGCCAGCACTGAAAGCTCTAGCTGGTTTTCACTGTCCCTTGGAACTGCATTCGCTGCCACACAGACATTCGCGCTCTGCTAAAGCATTGCTTCGTAATGGGGCAACACTCTGTATCTCTCTCTGGCAGAGCCCGGCTGCCAAATTGGAAACGTCCAGAGATTGCGCCCACAGGAAAGCTGCCAGCACTGAAAGCTCTAGCTGGTTTTCACTGTCCCTTGGAACTGCATTCGCTGCCACACAGACATTCGCGCTCTGCTAAAGCATTGCTTCGTAATGGGGCAACACTCTGTATCTCTCTGTGGCAGAGCCCGGCTGCCAAATTGGAAACGTCCAGAGATTGCGCCCACAGGAAAGCTGCCAGCACTGAAAGCTCTAGCTGGTTTTCACTGTCCCTTGGAACTGCATTCGCTGCCACACAGACATTCGCTCTCTGCTAAAACATTGCTTCGTAATGGGGAAACACTCTGTATCTCTCTGTGGCAGAGCCCGGCTGCCAAATTGGAAACGTCCAGACATTGCGCCCACAGGAAAGCTGCCAGCACTGAAAGCTCTAGCTGGTTTTCACTGTCCCTTGGAACTGCATTCGCTGCCACACAGACATTCGCGCTCTGCTAAAGCATTGCTTCGTAATGGGGCAACACTCTGTATCTCTCTCTGGCAGAGCCCGGCTGCCAAATTGGAAACGTCCAGAGATTGCGCCCACAGGAAAGCTGCCAGCACTGAAAGCTCTAGCTGGTTTTCACTGTCCCTTGGAACTGCATTCGCTGCCACACAGACATTCGCGCTCTGCTAAAACATTGCTTCGTAATGGGGAAACACTCTGTATCTCTCTGTGGCAGAGCCCGGCTGCCAAATTGGAAACGTCCAGAGATTGCGCCCACAGGAAAGCTGCCAGCACTGAAAGCTCTAGCTGGTTTTCACTGTCCCTTGGAACTGCATTCGCTGCCACACAGACATTTGCACTCTGCTAAAGCATTGCTTCCTAATGGGACAACACTCTGTATCTCTCTCTGGCAGAGCCCGGCTGCCAAATTGGAAACGTCCAGAGATTGCGCCCACAGGAAAGCTGCCAGCACTGAAAGCTCTAGCTGGTTTTCACTGTCCCTTGGAACTGCATTCGCTCCCACACAGACATTCGCGCTCTGCTAAAGCATTGCTTCCTAATGGGGCAACACTCTGTATCTCTCTCTGGCAGAGCCCGGCTGCCAAATTGGAAACGTCCAGACATTGCGCCCACAGGAAAGCTGCCAGCACTGAAAGCTCTAGCTGGTTTTCACTGTCCCTTGGAACTGCATTCGCTGCCACACAGACATTCGCGCTCTGCTAAAGCATTGCTTCGTAATGGGGCAACACTCTGTATCTCTCTCTGGCAGAGCCCGGCTGCCAAATTGGAAACGTCCAGAGATTGCGCCCACAGGAAAGCTGCCAGCACTGAAAGCTCTAGCTGGTTTTCACTGTCCCTTGGAACTGCATTCGCTGCCACACAGACATTCGCGCTCTGCTAAAGCATTGCTTCCGAATGGGGCAACACTCTGTATCTCTCTCTGGCAGAGCCCGGCTGCCAAATTGGAAACGTCCAGACATTGCGCCCACAGGAAAGCTGCCAGCACTGAAAGCTCTAGCTGGTTTTCACTGTCCCTTGGAACTGCATTCGCTGCCACACAGACATTCGCGCTCTGCTAAAGCATTGCTTCGTAATGGGGCAACACTCTGTAACTCTCTCTGGCAGAGCCCGGCTGCCAAATTGGAAACGTCCAGACATTGTGCCCACAGGAAAGCTGCCAGCACTGAAAGCTCTAGCTGGTTTTCACTGTCCCTTGGAACTGCATTCGCTGCCACACAGACATTCGCGCTCTGCTAAAGCATTGCTTCGTAATGGGGCAACACTCTGTATCTCTCTCTGGCAGAGCCCGGCTGCCAAGTTGGAAACGTCCAGACATTGCGCCCACAGGAAAGCTGCCAGCACTGAAAGCTCTAGCTGGTTTTCACTGTCCCTTGGAACTGCATTCGCTGCCACACAGACATTCGCGCTCTGCTAAAGCATTGCTTCGTAATGGGGCAACACTCTGTATCTCTCTCTGGCAGAGCCCGGCTGCCAAATTGGAAACGTCCAGACATTGCGCCCACAGGAAAGCTGCCAGCACTGAAAGCTCTAGCTGGTTTTCACTGTCCCTTGGAACTGCATTCGCTGCCACACAGACATTCGCGCTCTGCTAAAGCATTGCTTCGTAATGGGGCAACACTCTGTATCTCTCTCTGGCAGAGCCCGGCTGCCAAATTGGAAACGTCCAGACATTGCGCCCACAGGAAAGCTGCCAGCACTGAAAGCTCTAGCTGGTTTTCACTGTCCCTTGGAACTGCATTCGCTGCCACACAGACATTCGCGCTCTGCTAAAGCATTGCTTCGTAATGGGGCAACACTCTGTATCTCTCTCTGGCAGAGCCCGGCTGCCAAATTGGAAACGTCCAGACATTGCGCCCACAGGAAAGCTGCCAGCACTGAAAGCTCTAGCTGGTTTTCACTGTCCCTTGGAACTGCATTCGCTGCCACACAGACATTCGCGCTCTGCTAAAGCATTGCTTCCTAATGGGGCAACACTCTGTATCTCTCTCTGGCAGAGCCCGGCTGCCAAATTGGAAACGTCCAGAGATTGCGCCCACAGGAAAGATGCCAGCACTGAAAGCTCTAGCTGGTTTTCACTGTCCCTTGGAACTGCATTCGCTGCCACACAGACATTCGCGCTCTGCTAAAGCATTGCTTCGTAATGGGGCAAAACTCTGTATCTCTCTCTGGCAGAGCCCGGCTGCCAAATTGGAAACGTCCAGAGATTGCGCCCACAGGAAAGCTGCCAGCACTGAAAGCTCTAGCTGGTTTTCACTGTCCCTTGGAACTGCATTCGCTGCCACACAGACATTCGCGCTCTGCTAAAGCATTGCTTCGTAATGGGGCAACACTCTGTATCTCTCTCTGGCAGAGCCCGGCTGCCAAGTTGGAAACGTCCAGACATTGCGCCCACAGGAAAGCTGCCAGCACTGAAAGCTCTAGCTGGTTTTCACTGTCCCTTGGAACTGCATTCGCTGCCACACAGACATTCGCGCTCTGCTAAAGCATTGCTTCGTAATGGGGCAACACTCTGTATCTCTCTCTGGCAGAGCCCGGCTGCCAAATTGGAAACGTCCAGAGATTGCGCCCACAGGAAAGATGCCAGCACTGAAAGCTCTAGCTGGTTTTCACTGTCCCTTGGAACTGCATTCGCTGCCACACAGACATTCGCGCTCTGCTAAAGCATTGCTTCGTAATGGGGCAACACTCTGTATCTCTCTCTGGCAGAGCCCGGCTGCCAAATTGGAAACGTCCAGAGATTGCGCCCACAGGAAAGCTGCCAGCACTGAAAGCTCTAGCTGGTTTTCAATGTCCCTTGGAACAGCATTCGCTGCCACACAGACATTCGCGCTCTGCTAAAGCATTGCTTCCTAATGGGGCAACACTCTGTATCTCTCTCTGGCAGAGCCCGGCTGCCAAATTGGAAACGTCCAGACATTGCGCCCACAGGAAAGCTGCCAGCACTGAAAGCTCTAGCTGGTTTTCACTGTCCCTTGGAACTGCATTTGCTGCCACACAGACATTCACGCTCTGCTAAAACTTTGCTTCGTAATGGGGCAACACTCTGTATCTCTCTCTGGCAGAGCCCGGCTGCCAAATTGGAAACGTCCAGAGACTGCGCCCACAGGAAAGCTGCCAGCACTGAAAGCTCTAGCTGGTTTTCACTGTCCCTTGGAACTGCATTCGCTGCCACACAGACATTCGCGCTCTGCTAAAGCATTGCTTCGTAATGGGGCAACACTCTGTATCTCTCTCTGGCAGAGCCCGGCTGCCAAATTGGAAACGTCCAGAGATTGCGCCCACAGGAAAGCTGCCAGCACTGAAAGCTCTAGCTGGTTTTCACTGTCCCTTGGAACTGCATTCGCTGCCACACAGACATTCGCGCTCTGCTAAAGCATTGCTTCGTAATGGGGCAACACTCTGTATCTCTCTCTGGCAGAGCCCGGCTGCCAAATTGGAAACGTCCAGAGATTGCGCCCACAGGAAAGCTGCCAGCACTGAAAGCTCTAGCTGGTTTTCACTGTCCCTTGGAACTGCATTCGCTGCCACACAGACATTCGCGCTCTGCTAAAGCATTGCTTCGTAATGGGGCAACACTCTGTATCTCTCTCTGGCAGAGCCCGGCTGCCAAATTGGAAACGTCCAGACATTGCGCCCACAGGAAAGCTGCCAGCACTGAAAGCTCTAGCTGGTTTTCACTGTCCCTTGGAACTGCATTCGCTGCCACACAGACATTCGCGCTCTGCTAAAGCATTGCTTCCTAATGGGGCAACACTCTGTATCTCTCTCTGGCAGAGCCCAGCTGCCAAATTGGAAACGTCCAGACATTGCGCCCACAGGAAAGCTGCCAGCACTGAAAGCTCTAGCTGGTTTTCACTGTCCCTTGGAACTGCATTCGCTGCCACACAGACATTCGCGCTCTGCTAAAGCATTGCTTCGTAATGGGGCAACACTCTGTATCTCTCTCTGGCAGAGCCCGGCTGCCAAATTGGAAACGTCCAGACATTGCGCCCACAGGAAAGCTGCCAGCACTGAAAGCTCTAGCTGGTTTTCACTGTCCCTTGGAACTGCATTCGCTGCCACACAGACATTCGCGCTCTGCTAAAGCATTGCTTCCTAATGGGGCAACACTCTGTATCTCTCTCTGGCAGAGCCCGGCTGCCAAATTGGAAACGTCCAGAGATTGCGCCCACAGGAAAGCTGCCAGCACTGAAAGCTCTAGCTGGTTTTCACTGTCCCTTGGAACTGCATTCGCTGCCACACAGACATTCGCGCTCTGCTAAAGCATTGCTTCGTAATGGGGCAACACTCTGTATCTCTCTCTGGCAGAGCCCGGCTGCCAAATTGGAAACGTCCAGAGATTGCGCCCACAGGAAAGCTGCCAGCACTGAAAGCTCTAGCTGGTTTTCACTGTCCCTTGGAACTGCATTCGCTGCCACACAGACATTCGCGCTCTGCTAAAGCATTGCTTCGTAATGGGGCAACACTCTGTATCTCTCTCTGGCAGAGCCCGGCTGCCAAATTGGAAACGTCCAGAGATTGCGCCCACAGGAAAGCTGCCAGCACTGAAAGCTCTAGCTGGTTTTCACTGTCCCTTGGAACTGCATTCGCTGCCACACAGACATTCGCGCTCTGCTAAAGCATTGCTTCGTAATGGGGCAACACTCTGTATCTCTCTCTGGCAGAGCCCGGCTGCCAAATTGGAAACGTCCAGAGATTGCGCCCACAGGAAAGCTGCCAGCACTGAAAGCTCTAGCTGGTTTTCACTGTCCCTTGGAACTGCATTCGCTGCCACACAGACATTCGCGCTCTGCTAAAACATTGCTTCGTAATGGGGAAACACTCTGTATCTCTCTGTGGCAGAGCCCGGCTGCCAAATTGGAAACGTCCAGAGATTGCGCCCACAGGAAAGCTGCCAGCACTGAAAGCTCTAGCTGGTTTTCACTGTCCCTTGGAACTGCATTCGCTGCCACACAGACATTCGCGCTCTGCTAAAGCATTGCTTCGTAATGGGGCAACACTCTGTATCTCTCTGTGGCAGAGCCCGGCTGCCAAATTGGAAACGTCCAGAGATTGCGCCCACAGGAAAGCTGCCAGCACTGAAAGCTCTAGCTGGTTTTCACTGTCCCTTGGAACTGCATTCGCTGCCACACAGACATTCGCGCTCTGCTAAAACATTGCTTCGTAATGGGGAAACACTCTGTATCTCTCTGTGGCAGAGCCCGGCTGCCAAATTGGAAACGTCCAGAGATTGCGCCCACAGGAAAGCTGCCAGCACTGAAAGCTCTAGCTGGTTTTCACTGTCCCTTGGAACTGCATTCGCTGCCACACAGACATTTGCACTCTGCTAAAGCATTGCTTCGTAATGGGGCAACACTCTGTATCTCTCTCTGGCAGAGCCCGGCTGCCAAATTGGAAACGTCCAGAGATTGCGCCCACAGGAAAGCTGCCAGCACTGAAAGCTCTAGCTGGTTTTCACTGTCCCTTGGAACTGCATTCGCTCCCACACAGACATTCGCGCTCTGCTAAAGCATTGCTTCCTAATGGGGCAACACTCTGTATCTCTCTCTGGCAGAGCCCGGCTGCCAAATTGGAAACGTCCAGAGATTGCGCCCACAGGAAAGCTGCCAGCACTGAAAGCTCTAGCTGGTTTTCACTGTCCCTTGGAACTGCATTCGCTGCCACACAGACATTCGCGCTCTGCTAAAGCATTGCTTCCTAATGGGGCAACACTCTGTATCTCTCTCTGGCAGAGCCCGGCTGCCAAATTGGAAACGTCCAGACATTGCGCCCACAGGAAAGCTGCCAGCACTGAAAGCTCTAGCTGGTTTTCACTGTCCCTTGGAACTGCATTCGCTGCCACACAGACATTCGCGCTCTGCTAAAGCATTGCTTCGTAATGGGGCAACACTCTGTATCTCTCTCTGGCAGAGCCCGGCTGCCAAATTGGAAACGTCCAGACATTGCGCCCACAGGAAAGCTGCCAGCACTGAAAGCTCTAGCTGGTTTTCACTGTCCCTTGGAACTGCATTCGCTGCCACACAGACATTCGCGCTCTGCTAAAGCATTGCTTCGTAATGGGGCAACACTCTGTAACTCTCTCTGGCAGAGCCCGGCTGCCAAATTGGAAACGTCCAGACATTGCGCCCACAGGAAAGCTGCCAGCACTGAAAGCTCTAGCTGGTTTTCACTGTCCCTTGGAACTGCATTCGCTGCCACACAGACATTCGCGCTCTGCTAAAGCATTGCTTCGTAATGGGGCAACACTCTGTATCTCTCTCTGGCAGAGCCCGGCTGCCAAGTTGGAAACGTCCAGACATTGCGCCCACAGGAAAGCTGCCAGCACTGAAAGCTCTAGCTGGTTTTCACTGTCCCTTGGAACTGCATTCGCTGCCACACAGACATTCGCGCTCTGCTAAAGCATTGCTTCGTAATGGGGCAACACTCTGTATCTCTCTCTGGCAGAGCCCGGCTGCCAAATTGGAAACGTCCAGACATTGCGCCCACAGGAAAGCTGCCAGCACTGAAAGCTCTAGCTGGTTTTCACTGTCCCTTGGAACTGCATTCGCTGCCACACAGACATTCGCGCTCTGCTAAAGCATTGCTTCGTAATGGGGCAACACTCTGTATCTCTCTCTGGCAGAGCCCGGCTGCCAAATTGGAAACGTCCAGACATTGCGCCCACAGGAAAGCTGCCAGCACTGAAAGCTCTAGCTGGTTTTCACTGTCCCTTGGAACTGCATTCGCTGCCACACAGACATTCGCGCTCTGCTAAAGCATTGCTTCCTAATGGGGCAACACTCTGTATCTCTCTCTGGCAGAACCCGGCTGCCAAATTGGAAACGTCCAGACATTGCGCCCACAGGAAAGCTGCCAGCACTGAAAGCTCTAGCTGGTTTTTACTGTCCCTTGGAACTGCATTCGCTGCCACACAGACATTCGCGCTCTGCTAAAGCATTGCTTCCTAATGGGGCAACACTCTGTATCTCTCTCTGGCAGAGGCCGGCTGCCAAATTGGAAATGTCCAGAGATTGCGCCCACACGAAAGCTGCCAGCACTGAAAGCTCTAGCTGGTTTTCACTGTCCCTTGGAACTGCATTCGCTGCCACACAGACATTCGCGCTCTGCTAAAGCATTGCTTCGTAATGGGGCAAAACTCTGTATCTCTCTCTGGCAGAGCCCGGCTGCCAAATTGGAAACGTCCAGACATTGCGCCCACAGGAAAGCTGCCAGCACTGAAAGCTCTAGCTGGTTTTCACTGTCCCTTGGAACTGCATTCGCTGCCACACAGACATTCGCGCTCTGCTAAAGCATTGCTTCGTAATGGGGCAACACTCTGTATCTCTCTCTGGCAGAGCCCGGCTGCCAAATTGGAAACGTCCAGAGATTGCGCCCACAGGAAAGCTGCCAGCACTGAAAGCTCTAGCTGGTTTTCACTGTCCCTTGGAACTGCATTCGCTGCCACACAGACATTCGCGCTCTGCTAAAGCATTGCTTCGTAATGGGGCAACACTCTGTATCTCTCTCTGGCAGAGCCCGGCTGCCAAATTGGAAACGTCCAGAGATTGCGCCCACAGGAAAGCTGCCAGCACTGAAAGCTCTAGCTGGTTTTCACTGTCCCTTGGAACTGCATTCGCTGCCACACAGACATTCGCGCTCTGCTAAAGCATTGCTTCGTAATGGGGCAACACTCTGTATCTCTCTCTGGCAGAGCCCGGCTGCCAAATTGGAAACGTCCAGAGATTGCGCCCACAGGAAAGCTGCCAGCACTGAAAGCTCTAGCTGGTTTTCACTGTCCCTTGGAACTGCATTCGCTGCCACACAGACATTCGCGCTCTGCTAAAGCATTGCTTCGTAATGGGGCAACACTCTGTATCTCTCTCTGGCAGAGCCCGGCTGCCAAATTGGAAACGTCCAGAGATTGCGCCCACAGGAAAGCTGCCAGCACTGAAAGCTCTAGCTGGTTTTCACTGTCCCTTGGAACTGCATTGGCTGCCACACAGACATTCGCGCTCTGCTAAAGCATTGCTTCCTAATGGGGCAACACTCTGTATCTCTCTCTGGCAGAGCCCGGCTGCCAAATTGGAAACGTCCAGAGATTGCGCCCACAGGAAAGCTGCCAGCACTGAAAGCTCTAGCTGGTTTTCACTGTCCCTTGGAACTGCATTCGCTGCCACACAGACATTCGCGCTCTGCTAAAGCATTGCTTCCTAATGGGGCAACACTCTGTATCTCTCTCTGGCAGAGCCCGGCTGCCAAATTGGAAACGTCCAGACATTGCGCCCACAGGAAAGCTGCCAGCACTGAAAGCTCTAGCTGGTTTTCACTGTCCCTTGGAACTGCATTCGCTGCCACACAGACATTCGCGCTCTGCTAAAGCATTGCTTCGTAATGGGGCAACACTCTGTATCTCTCTCTGGCAGAGCCCAGCTGCCAAATTGGAAACGTCTAGAGATTGCGCCCACAGGAAAGCTGCCAGCACTGAAAGCTCTAGCTGGTTTTCACTGTCCCTTGGAACTGCATTCGCTGCCACACAGACATTCGCGCTCTGCTAAAGCATTGCTTCGTAATGGGGCAACACTCTGTATCTCTCTCTGGCAGAGCCCAGCTGCCAAATTGGAAACGTCCAGAGATTGCGCCCACAGGAAAGCTGCCAGCACTGAAAGCTCTAGCTGGTTTTCACTGTCCCTTGGAACTGCATTCGCTGCCACACAGACATTCGCGCTCTGCTAAAGCATTGCTTCGTAATGGGGCAACACTCTGTATCTCTCTCTGGCAGAGCCCGGCTGCCAAATTGGAAACGTCCAGACATTGCGCCCACAGGAAAGCTGCCAGCACTGAAAGCTCTAGCTGGTTTTCACTGTCCCTTGGAACTGCATTCGCTGCCACACAGACATTCGCGCTCTGCTAAAGCATTGCTTCCTAATGGGGCAACACTCTGTATGTCTCTCTGGTAGAGCCCGGCTACCAAATTGGAAACGTCCAGACATTGCGCCCACAGGAAAGCTGCCAGCACTGAAAGCTCTAGCTGGTTTTCACTGTCCCTTGGAACTGCATTCGCTGCCACACAGACATTCGCGCTCTGCTAAAGCATTGCTTCGTAATGGGGCAACACTCTGTATCTCTCTCTGGCAGAGCCCGGCTGCCAAATTGGAAACGTCCAGACATTGCGCCCACAGGAAAGCTGCCAGCACTGAAAGCTCTAGCTGGTTTTCACTGTCCCTTGGAACTGCATTGGCTGCCACACAGACATTCGCGCTCTGCTAAAAGATTGCTTCGTAATGGGGCAACACTCTGTATCTCTCTCTGGCAGAGCCCGGCTGCCAAATTGGAAACGTCCAGAGATTGCGCCCACAGGAAAGCTGCCAGCACTGAAAGCTCTAGCTGGTTTTCACTGTCCCTTGGAACTGCATTCGCTGCCACACAGACATTCGCGCTCTGCTAAAGCATTGCTTCGTAATGGGGCAACACTCTGTAACTCTCTCTGGCAGAGCCCGGCTGCCAAATTGGAAACGTCCAGAGATTGCGCCCACAGGAAAGCTGCCAGCACTGAAAGCTCTAGCTGGTTTTCACTGTCCCTTGGAACTGCATTCGCTGCCACACAGACATTCGCGCTCTGCTAAAGCATTGCTTCGTAATGGGGCAACACTCTGTATCTCTGGCAGAGCCCGGCTGCCAAATTGGAAACGTCCGGAGATTGCGCCCACAGGAAAGCTGCCAGCACTGAAAGCTCTAGCTGGTTTTCACTGTCCCTTGGAACTGCATTCGCTGCCACACAGACATTCGCGCTCTGCTAAAGCATTGCTTCGTAATGGGGCAACACTCTGTATCTCTCTCTGGCAGAGCCCGGCTGCCAAATTGGAAACGTCCAGAGATTGCGCCCACAGGAAAGCTGCCAGCACTGAAAGCTCTAGCTGGTTTTCACTGTCCCTTGGAACTGCATTCGCTGCCACACAGACATTCGCGCTCTGCTAAAGCTTAACTTGGTAATTGGGCAGCACTCTGTATCTCTCTCTGGCAGAGCCCGGCTGCCAAATTGGAAACGTCCAGACATTGCGCCCACAGGAAAGCTGCCAGCACTGAAAGCTCTAGCTGGTTTTCACTGTCCCTTGGAACTGCATTCGCTGCCACACAGACATTCGCGCTCTGCTAAAGCATTGCTTCGTAATGGGGCAACACTCTGTATCTCTCTCTGGCAGAGCCCGGCTGCCAAATTGGAAACGTCCAGACATTGCGCCCACAGGAAAGCTGCCAGCACTGAAAGCTCTAGCTGGTTTTCACTGTCCCTTGGAACTGCATTCGCTGCCACACAGACATTCGCGCTCTGCTAAAGCATTGCTTCGTAATGGGGCAACACTCTGTATCTCTCTCTGGCAGAGCCCGGCTGCCAAATTGGAAACGTCCAGAGATTGCGCCCACAGGAAAGCTGCCAGCACTGAAAGCTCTAGCTGGTTTTCACTGTCCCTTGGAACTGCATTCGCTGCCACACAGACATTCGCGCTCTGCTAAAGCATTGCTTCGTAATGGGGCAACACTCTGTAACTCTCTCTGGCAGAGCCCGGCTGCCAAATTGGAAACGTCCAGAGATTGCGCCCACAGGAAAGCTGCCAGCACTGAAAGCTCTAGCTGGTTTTCACTGTCCCTTGGAACTGCATTCGCTGCCACACAGACATTCGCGCTCTGCTAAAGCATTGCTTCGTAATGGGGCAACACTCTGTATCTCTCTCTGGCAGAGCCCGGCTGCCAAATTGGAAACGTCCAGACATTGCGCCCACAGGAAAGCTGCCAGCACTGAAAGCTCTAGCTGGTTTTCACTGTCCCTTGGAACTGCATTCGCTGCCACACAGACATTCGCGCTCTGCTAAAGCATTGCTTCCTAATGGGGCAACACTCTGTATCTCTCTCTGGCAGAGCCCGGCTGCCAAATTGGAAACGTCCAGAGATTGCGCCCACAGGAAAGCTGCCAGCACTGAAAGCTCTAGCTGGTTTTCACTGTCCCTTGGAACTGCATTCGCTGCCACACAGACATTCGCGCTCTGCTAAAGCATTGCTTCGTAATGGGGCAACACTCTGTATCTCTCTCTGGCAGAGCCCGGCTGCCAAATTGGAAACGTCCAGAGATTGCGCCCACAGGAAAGCTGCCAGCACTGAAAGCTCTAGCTGGTTTTCACTGTCCCTTGGAACTGCATTCGCTGCCACACAGACATTCGCGCTCTGCTAAAGCATTGCTTCGTAATGGGGCAACACTCTGTATCTCTCTCTGGCAGAGCCCGGCTGCCAAATTGGAAACGTCCAGACATTGCGCCCACAGGAAAGCTGCCAGCACTGAAAGCTCTAGCTGGTTTTCACTGTCCCTTGGAACTGCATTCGCTGCCACACAGACATTCGCGCTCTGCTTAAGCATTGCTTCGTAATGGGGCAACACTCTGTATCTCTCTCTGGCAGAGCCCGGCTGCCAAATTGGAAACGTCCAGACATTGCGCCCACAGGAAAGCTGCCAGCACTGAAAGCTCTAGCTGGTTTTCACTGTCCCTTGGAACTGCATTCGCTGCCACACAGACATTCGCACTCTGCTAAAGCATTGCTTCCTAATGGGGCAACACTCTGTATCTCTCTCTGGCAGAGCCCGGCTGCCAAATTGGAAACGTCCAGAGATTGCGCCCACAGGAAAGCTGCCAGCACTGAAAGCTCTAGCTGGTTTTCACTGTCCCTTGGAACTGCATTCGCTGCCACACAGACATTCGCGCTCTGCTAAAGCATTGCTTCGTAATGGGGCAACACTCTGTATCTCTCTCTGGCAGAGCCCGGCTGCCAAATTGGAAACGTCCAGAGATTGCGCCCACAGGAAAGCTGCCAGCACTGAAAGCTCTAGCTGGTTTTCACTGTCCCTTGGAACTGCATTCGCTGCCACACAGACATTCGCGCTCTGCTAAAGCATTGCTTCGTAATGGGGCAACACTCTGTAACTCTCTCTGGCAGAACCCGGCTGCCTAATTGGAAACGTCCAGAGATTGCGCCCACAGGAAAGCTGCCAGCACTGAAAGCTCTAGCTGGTTTTCACTGTCCCTTGGAACTGCATTCGCTGCCACACAGACATTCGCGCTCTGCTAAAGCATTGCTTCGTAATGGGGCAACACTCTGTATCTCTCTCTGGCAGAGCCCGGCTGCCAAATTGGAAACGTCCAGAGATTGCGCCCACAGGAAAGCTGCCAGCACTGAAAGCTCTAGCTGGTTTTCACTGTCCCTTGGAACTGCATTCGCTGCCACACAGACATTTGCGCTCTGCTAAAGCATTGCTTCGTAATGGGGCAACACTCTGTATCTCTCTCTGGCAGAGCCCGGCTGCCAAATTGGAAACGTCCAGAGATTGCGCCCACAGGAAAGCTGCCAGCACTGAAAGCTCTAGCTGGTTTTCACTGTCCCTTGGAACTGCATTCGCTGCCACACAGACATTCGCGCTCTGCTAAAGCATTGCTTCCTAATGGGGCAACACTCTGTATCTCTCTCTGGCAGAGCCCGGCTGCCAAATTGGAAACGTCCAGAGATTGCGCCCACAGGAAAGCTGCCAGCACTGAAAGCTCTAGCTGGTTTTCACTGTCCCTTGGAACTGCATTCGCTGCCACACAGACATTCGCGCTCTGCTAAAGCATTGCTTCGTAATGGGGCAACACTCTGTAACTCTCTCTGGCAGAGCCCGGCTGCCAAATTGGAAACGTCCAGAGATTGCGCCCACAGGAAAGCTGCCAGCACTGAAAGCTCTAGCTGGTTTTCACTGTCCCTTGGAACTGCATTCGCTGCCACACAGACATTCGCGCTCTGCTAAAGCATTGCTTCGTAATGGGGCAACACTCTGTATCTCTCTCTGGCAGAGCCCGGCTGCCAAATTGGAAACGTCCAGAGATTGCGCCCACAGGAAAGATGCCAGCACTGAAAGCTCTAGCTGGTTTTCACTGTCCCTTGGAACTGCATTCGCTGCCACACAGACATTCGCGCTCTGCTAAAGCATTGCTTCGTAATGGGGCAACACTCTGTAACTCTCTCTGGCAGAGCCCGGCTGCCAAATTGGAAACGTCCAGAGATTGCGCCCACAGGAAAGATGCCAGCACTGAAAGCTCTAGCTGGTTTTCACTGTCCCTTGGAACTGCATTCGCTGCCACACAGACATTCGCGCTCTGCTAAAGCATTGCTTCGTAATGGGGCAACACTCTGTATCTCTCTCTGGCAGAGCCCGGCTGCCAAATTGGAAACGTCCAGAGATTGCGCCCACAGGAAAGCTGCCAGCACTGAAAGCTCTAGCTGGTTTTCACTGTCCCTTGGAACTGCATTCGCTGCCACACAGACATTCGCGCTCTGCTAAAGCATTGCTTCGTAATGGGGCAACACTCTGTATCTCTCTCTGGCAGAGCCCGGCTGCCAAATTGGAAACGTCCAGAGATTGCGCACACAGGAAAGCTGCCAGCACTGAAAGCTCTAGCTGGTTTTCACTGTCCCTTGGAACTGCATTCGCTGCCACACAGACATTTGCGCTCTGCTAAAGCATTGCTTCGTAATGGGGCAACACTCTGTATCTCTCTCTGGCAGAGCCCGGCTGCCAAATTGGAAACGTCCAGAGATTGCGCCCACAGGAAAGCTGCCAGCACTGAAAGCTCTAGCTGGTTTTCACTGTCCCTTGGAACTGCATTCGCTGCCACACAGACATTCGCGCTCTGCTAAAGCATTGCTTCCTAATGGGGCAACACTCTGTATCTCTCTCTGGCAGAGCCCGGCTGCCAAATTGGAAACGTCCAGAGATTGCGCCCACAGGAAAGCTGCCAGCACTGAAAGCTCTAGCTGGTTTTCACTGTCCCTTGGAACTGCATTCGCTGCCACACAGACATTCGCGCTCTGCTAAAGCATTGCTTCGTAATGGGGCAACACTCTGTATCTCTCTCTGGCAGAGCCCGGCTGCCAAATTGGAAACGTCCAGACATTGCGCCCACAGGAAAGCTGCCAGCACTGAAAGCTCTAGCTGGTTTTCACTGTCCCTTGGAACTGCATTCGCTGCCACACAGACATTCGCGCTCTGCTAAAGCATTGCTTCGTAATGGGGCAACACTCTGTATCTCTCTGTGGCAGAGCCCGGCTGCCAAATTGGAAACGTCCAGAGATTGCGCCCACAGGAAAGCTGCCAGCACTGAAAGCTCTAGCTGGTTTTCACTGTCCCTTGGAACTGCATTCGCTGCCACACAGACATTCGCGCTCTGCTAAAGCATTGCTTCCTAATGGGACAACACTCTGTATCTCTCTCTGGCAGAGCCCGGCTGCCAAATTGGAAACGTCCAGAGATTGCGCCCACAGGAAAGCTGCCAGCACTGAAAGCTCTAGCTGGTTTTCACTGTCCCTTGGAACTGCATTCGCTGCCACACAGACATTCGCGCTCTGCTAAAGCATTGCTTCGTAATGGGGCAACACTCTGTAACTCTCTCTGGCAGAGCCCGGCTGCCAAATTGGAAACGTCCAGAGATTGCGCCCACAGGAAAGCTGCCAGCACTGAAAGCTCTAGCTGGTTTTCACTGTCCCTTGGAACTGCATTCGCTGCCACACAGACATTCGCGCTCTGCTAAAGCATTGCTTCGTAATGGGGCAACACTCTGTATCTCTCTCTGGCAGAGCCCGGCTGCCAAATTGGAAACGTCCAGAGATTGCGCCCACAGGAAAGCTGCCAGCACTGAAAGCTCTAGCTGGTTTTCACTGTCCCTTGGAACTGCATTCGCTGCCACACAGACATTCGCGCTCTGCTAAAGCATTGCTTCGTAATGGGGCAACACTCTGTATCTCTCTGTGGCAGAGCCCGGCTGCCAAATTGGAAACGTCCAGAGATTGCGCCCACAGGAAAGCTGCCAGCACTGAAAGCTCTAGCTGATTTTCACTGTCCCTTGGAACTGCATTCGCTGCCACACAGACATTCGCGCTCTGCTAAAACATTGCTTCGTAATGGGGAAACACTCTGTATCTCTCTCTGGCAGAGCCCGGCTGCCAAATTGGAAACGTCCAGACATTGCGCCCACAGGAAAGCTGCCAGCACTGAAAGCTCTAGCTGGTTTTCACTGTCCCTTGGAACTGCATTCGCTGCCACACAGACATTCGCGCTCTGCTAAAGCATTGCTTCGTAATGGGGCAACACTCTGTATCTCTCTCTGGCAGAGCCCGGCTGCCAAATTGGAAACGTCCAGAGATTGCGCCCACAGGAAAGCTGCCAGCACTGAAAGCTCTAGCTGGTTTTCAATGTCCCTTGGAACAGCATTCGCTGCCACACAGACATTCGCGCTCTGCTAAAGCATTGCTTCGTAATGGGGCAACACTCTGTATCTCTCTCTGGCAGAGCCCGGCTGCCAAATTGGAAACGTCCAGACATTGCGCCCACAGGAAAGCTGCCAGCACTGAAAGCTCTAGCTGGTTTTCACTGTCCCTTGGAACTGCATTTGCTGCCACACAGACATTCACGCTCTGCTAAAGCATTGCTTCGTAATGGGGCAACACTCTGTATCTCTCTCTGGCAGAGCCCGGCTGCCAAATTGGAAACGTCCAGAGACTGCGCCCACAGGAAAGCTGCCAGCACTGAAAGCTCTAGCTGGTTTTCACTGTCCCTTGGAACTGCATTCGCTGCCACACAGACATTCGCGCTCTGCTAAAGCATTGCTTCCTAATGGGGCAACACTCTGTATCTCTCTCTGGCAGAGCCCGGCTGCCAAATTGGAAACGTCCAGAGATTGCGCCCACAGGAAAGCTGCCAGCACTGAAAGCTCTAGCTGGTTTTCACTGTCCCTTGGAACTGCATTCGCTGCCACACAGACATTCGCGCTCTGCTAAAGCATTGCTTCGTAATGGGGCAACACTCTGTATCTCTCTCTGGCAGAGCCCGGCTGCCAAATTGGAAACGTCCAGAGATTGCGCCCACAGGAAAGCTGCCAGCACTGAAAGCTCTAGCTGGTTTTCACTGTCCCTTGGAACTGCATTCGCTGCCACACAGACATTCGCGCTCTGCTAAAGCATTGCTTCCTAATGGGGCAACACTCTGTATCTCTCTCTGGCAGAGCCCGGCTGCCAAATTGGAAACGTCCAGACATTGCGCCCACAGGAAAGCTGCCAGCACTGAAAGCTCTAGCTGGTTTTCACTGTCCCTTGGAACTGCATTCGCTGCCACACAGACATTCGCGCTCTGCTAAAGCATTGCTTCGTAATGGGGCAACACTCTGTATCTCTCTCTGGCAGAGCCCGGCTGCCAAATTGGAAACGTCCAGACATTGCGCCCACAGGAAAGCTGCCAGCACTGAAAGCTCTAGCTGGTTTTCACTGTCCCTTGGAACTGCATTCGCTGCCACACAGACATTCGCGCTCTGCTAAAGCATTGCTTCGTAATGGGGCAACACTCTGTATCTCTCTCTGGCAGAGCCCGGCTGCCAAATTGGAAACGTCCAGAGATTGCGCCCACAGGAAAGCTGCCAGCACTGAAAGCTCTAGCTGGTTTTCAATGTCCCTTGGAACTGCATTCGCTGCCACACAGACATTCGCGCTCTGCTAAAGCATTGCTTCGTAATGGGGCAACACTCTGTATCTCTCTGTGGCAGAGCCCGGCTGCCAAATTGGAAACGTCCAGACATTGCGCCCACAGGAAAGCTGCCAGCACTGAAAGCTCTAGCTGGTTTTCACTGTCCCTTGGAACTGCATTCGCTGCCACACAGACATTCGCGCTCTGCTAAAGCATTGCTTCGTAATGGGGCAACACTCTGTATCTCTCTCTGGCAGAGCCCGGCTGCCAAATTGGAAACGTCCAGAGATTGCGCCCACAGGAAAGCTGCCAGCACTGAAAGCTCTAGCTGGTTTTCACTGTCCCTTGGAACTGCATTCGCTGCCACACAGACATTCGCGCTCTGCTAAAGCATTGCTTCGTAATGGGGCAACACTCTGTATCTCTCTCTGGCAGAGCCCAGCTGCCAAATTGGAAACGTCCAGAGATTGCGCCCACAGGAAAGCTGCCAGCACTGAAAGCTCTAGCTGGTTTTCACTGTCCCTTGGAACTGCATTCGCTGCCACACAGACATTCGCGCTCTGCTAAAGCATTGCTTCGTAATGGGGCAACACTCTGTATCTCTCTCTGGCAGAGCCCGGCTGCCAAATTGGAAACGTCCAGACATTGCGCCCACAGGAAAGCTGCCAGCACTGAAAGCTCTAGCTGGTTTTCACTGTCCCTTGGAACTGCATTCGCTGCCACACAGACATTCGCGCTCTGCTAAAACATTGCTTCGTAATGGGGAAACACTCTGTATCTCTCTGTGGCAGAGCCCGGCTGCCAAATTGGAAACGTCCAGAGATTGCGCCCACAGGAAAGCTGCCAGCACTGAAAGCTCTAGCTGGTTTTCACTGTCCCTTGGAACTGCATTCGCTGCCACACAGACATTTGCGCTCTGCTAAAGCATTGCTTCCTAATGGGACAACACTCTGTATCTCTGGCAGAGCCCGGCTGCCAAATTGGAAACGTCCAGAGATTGCGCCCACAGGAAAGCTGCCAGCACTGAAAGCTCTAGCTGGTTTTCACTGTCCCTTGGAACTGCATTCGCTGCCACACAGACATTCGCGCTCTGCTAAAGCATTGCTTCGTAATGGGGCAACACTCTGTATCTCTCTCTGGCAGAGCCCGGCTGCCAAATTGGAAACGTCCAGAGATTGCGCCCACAGGAAAGCTGCCAGCACTGAAAGCTCTAGCTGGTTTTCACTGTCCCTTGGAACTGCATTCGCTGCCACACAGACATTCGCGCTCTGCTAAAGCATTGCTTCGTAATGGGGCAACACTCTGTATCTCTCTCTGGCAGAGCCCGGCTGCCAAATTGGAAACGTCCAGAGATTGCGCCCACAGGAAAGCTGCCAGCACTGAAAGCTCTAGCTGGTTTTCAATGTCCCTTGGAACAGCATTCGCTGCCACACAGACATTCGCGCTCTGCTAAAGCATTGCTTCGTAATGGGGCAACACTCTGTATCTCTCTGTGGCAGAGCCCGGCTGCCAAATTGGAAACGTCCAGAGATTGCGCCCACAGGAAAGCTGCCAGCACTGAAAGCTCTAGCTGGTTTTCACTGTCCCTTGGAACTGCATTTTCTGCCACACAGACATTCACGCTCTGCTAAAACTTTGCTTCGTAATGGGGCAACACTCTGTATCTCTCTCTGGCAGAGCCCGGCTGCCAAATTGGAAACGTCCAGAGACTGCGCCCACAGGAAAGCTGCCAGCACTGAAAGCTCTAGCTGGTTTTCACTGTCCCTTGGAACTGCATTCGCTGCCACACAGACATTCGCGCTCTGCTAAAGCATTGCTTCGTAATGGGGCAACACTCTGTATCTCTCTCTGGCAGAGCCCGGCTGCCAAATTGGAAACGTCCAGAGATTGCGCCCACAGGAAAGCTGCCAGCACTGAAAGCTCTAGCTGGTTTTCACTGTCCCTTGGAACTGCATTCGCTGCCACACAGACATTCGCGCTCTGCTAAAGCATTGCTTCGTAATGGGGCAACACTCTGTATCTCTCTCTGGCAGAGCCCGGCTGCCAAATTGGAAACGTCCAGAGATTGCGCCCACAGGAAAGCTGCCAGCACTGAAAGCTCTAGCTGGTTTTCACTGTCCCTTGGAACTGCATTCGCTGCCACACAGACATTCGCGCTCTGCTAAAGCATTGCTTCGTAATGGGGCAACACTCTGTATCTCTCTCTGGCAGAGCCCGGCTGCCAAATTGGAAACGTCCAGACATTGCGCCCACAGGAAAGCTGCCAGCACTGAAAGCTCTAGCTGGTTTTCACTGTCCCTTGGAACTGCATTCGCTGCCACACAGACATTCGCGCTCTGCTAAAGCATTGCTTCCTAATGGGGCAACACTCTGTATCTCTCTCTGGCAGAGCCCAGCTGCCAAATTGGAAACGTCCAGACATTGCGCCCACAGGAAAGCTGCCAGCACTGAAAGCTCTAGCTGGTTTTCACTGTCCCTTGGAACTGCATTCGCTGCCACACAGACATTCGCGCTCTGCTAAAGCATTGCTTCCTAATGGGGCAACACTCTGTATCTCTCTCTGGCAGAGCCCGGCTGCCAAATTGGAAACGTCCAGACATTGCGCCCACAGGAAAGCTGCCAGCACTGAAAGCTCTAGCTGGTTTTCACTGTCCCTTGGAACTGCATTCGCTGCCACACAGACATTCGCGCTCTGCTAAAGCATTGCTTCGTAATGGGGAAACACTCTGTATCTCTCTCTGGCAGAGCCCGGCTGCCAAATTGGAAACGTCCAGACATTGCGCCCACAGGAAAGCTGCCAGCACTGAAAGCTCTAGCTGGTTTTCACTGTCCCTTGGAACTGCATTCGCTGCCACACAGACATTCGCGCTCTGCTAAAGCATTGCTTCGTAATGGGGCAACACTCTGTATCTCTCTCTGGCAGAGCCCGGCTGCCAAATTGGAAACGTCCAGAGATTGCGCCCACAGGAAAGCTGCAAGCACTGAAAGCTCTAGCTGGTTTTCAATGTCCCTTGGAACAGCATTCGCTGCCACACAGACATTCGCGCTCTGCTAAAGCATTGCTTCGTAATGGGGCAACACTCTGTATCTCTCTCTGGCAGAGCCCGGCTGCCAAATTGGAAACGTCCAGACATTGCGCCCACAGGAAAGCTGCCAGCACTGAAAGCTCTAGCTGGTTTTCACTGTCCCTTGGAACTGCATTTGCTGCCACACAGACATTCACGCTCTGCTAAAACTTTGCTTCGTAATGGGGCAACACTCTGTATCTCTCTCTGGCAGAGCCCGGCTGCCAAATTGGAAACGTCCAGAGACTGCGCCCACAGGAAAGCTGCCAGCACTGAAAGCTCTAGCTGGTTTTCACTGTCCCTTGGAACTGCATTCGCTGCCACACAGACATTCGCGCTCTGCTAAAGCATTGCTTCCTAATGGGGCAACACTCTGTATCTCTCTCTGGCAGAGCCCGGCTGCCAAATTGGAAACGTCCAGAGATTGCGCCCACAGGAAAGCTGCCAGCACTGAAAGCTCTAGCTGGTTTTCACTGTCCCTTGGAACTGCATTCGCTGCCACACAGACATTCGCGCTCTGCTAAAGCATTGCTTCGTAATGGGGCAACACTCTGTATCTCTCTCTGGCAGAGCCCGGCTGCCAAATTGGAAACGTCCAGAGATTGCGCCCACAGGAAAGCTGCCAGCACTGAAAGCTCTAGCTGGTTTTCACTGTCCCTTGGAACTGCATTCGCTGCCACACAGACATTCGCGCTCTGCTAAAGCATTGCTTCCTAATGGGGCAACACTCTGTATCTCTCTCTGGCAGAGCCCGGCTGCCAAATTGGAAACGTCCAGACATTGCGCCCACAGGAAAGCTGCCAGCACTGAAAGCTCTAGCTGGTTTTCACTGTCCCTTGGAACTGCATTCGCTGCCACACAGACATTCGCGCTCTGCTAAAGCTTAACTTGGTAATTGGGCAACACTCTGTATCTCTCTCTGGCAGAGCCCGGCTGCCAAATTGGAAACGTCCAGAGATTGCGCCCACAGGAAAGCTGCCAGCACTGAAAGCTCTAGCTGGTTTTCACTGTCCCTTGGAACTGCATTCGCTGCCACACAGACATTCGCGCTCTGCTAAAGCATTGCTTCGTAATGGGGCAACACTCTGTATCTCTCTCTGGCAGAGCCCGGCTGCCAAATTGGAAACGTCCAGACATTGCGCCCACAGGAAAGCTGCCAGCACTGAAAGCTCTAGCTGGTTTTCACTGTCCCTTGGAACTGCATTCGCTGCCACACAGACATTCGCGCTCTGCTAAAGCATTGCTTCGTAATGGGGCAACACTCTGTATCTCTCTCTGGCAGAGCCCGGCTGCCAAATTGGAAACGTCCAGAGATTGCGCCCACAGGAAAGCTGCCAGCACTGAAAGCTCTAGCTGGTTTTCAATGTCCCTTGGAACTGCATTCGCTGCCACACAGACATTCGCGCTCTGCTAAAGCATTGCTTCGTAATGGGGCAACACTCTGTATCTCTCTCTGGCAGAGCCCGGCTGCCAAATTGGAAACGTCCAGACATTGCGCCCACAGGAAAGCTGCCAGCACTGAAAGCTCTAGCTGGTTTTCACTGTCCCTTGGAACTGCATTCGCTGCCACACAGACATTCGCGCTCTGCTAAAGCATTGCTTCCTAATGGGGCAACACTCTGTATCTCTCTGTGGCAGAGCCCGGCTGCCAAATTGGAAACGTCCAGAGATTGCGCCCACAGGAAAGCTGCCAGCACTGAAAGCTCTAGCTGGTTTTCACTGTCCCTTGGAACTGCATTCGCTGCCACACAGACATTCGCGCTCTGCTAAAGCATTGCTTCGTAATGGGGCAACACTCTGTATCTCTCTCTGGCAGAGCCCGGCTGCCAAATTGGAAACGTCCAGAGATTGCGCCCACAGGAAAGCTGCCAGCACTGAAAGCTCTAGCTGGTTTTCACTGTCCCTTGGAACTGCATTCGCTGCCACACAGACATTCGCGCTCTGCTAAAGCATTGCTTCGTAATGGGGCAACACTCTGTATCTCTCTCTGGCAGAGCCCAGCTGCCAAATTGGAAACGTCCAGAGATTGCGCCCACAGGAAAGCTGCCAGCACTGAAAGCTCTAGCTGGTTTTCACTGTCCCTTGGAACTGCATTCGCTGCCACACAGACATTCGCGCTCTGCTAAAGCATTGCTTCGTAATGGGGCAACACTCTGTATCTCTCTCTGGCAGAGCCCGGCTGCCAAATTGGAAACGTCCAGAGATTGCGCCCACAGGAAAGCTGCCAGCACTGAAAGCTCTAGCTGGTTTTCACTGTCCCTTGGAACTGCATTCGCTGCCACACAGACATTCGCGCTCTGCTAAAACATTGCTTCGTAATGGGGAAACACTCTGTATCTCTCTGTGGCAGAGCCCGGCTGCCAAATTGGAAACGTCCAGAGATTGCGCCCACAGGAAAGCTGCCAGCACTGAAAGCTCTAGCTGGTTTTCACTGTCCCTTGGAACTGCATTCGCTGCCACACAGACATTTGCGCTCTGCTAAAGCATTGCTTCCTAATGGGACAACACTCTGTATCTCTGGCAGAGCCCGGCTGCCAAATTGGAAACGTCCAGAGATTGCGCCCACAGGAAAGCTGCCAGCACTGAAAGCTCTAGCTGGTTTTCACTGTCCCTTGGAACTGCATTCGCTGCCACACAGACATTCGCGCTCTGCTAAAGCATTGCTTCGTAATGGGGCAACACTCTGTATCTCTCTCTGGCAGAGCCCGGCTGCCAAATTGGAAACGTCCAGAGATTGCGCCCACAGGAAAGCTGCCAGCACTGAAAGCTCTAGCTGGTTTTCACTGTCCCTTGGAACTGCATTCGCTGCCACACAGACATTCGCGCTCTGCTAAAGCATTGCTTCGTAATGGGGCAACACTCTGTATCTCTCTCTGGCAGAGCCCGGCTGCCAAATTGGAAACGTCCAGAGATTGCGCCCACAGGAAAGCTGCCAGCACTGAAAGCTCTAGCTGGTTTTCACTGTCCCTTGGAACAGCATTCGCTGCCACACAGACATTCGCGCTCTGCTAAAGCATTGCTTCGTAATGGGGCAACACTCTGTATCTCTCTGTGGCAGAGCCCGGCTGCCAAATTGGAAACGTCCAGAGATTGCGCCCACAGGAAAGCTGCCAGCACTGAAAGCTCTAGCTGGTTTTCACTGTCCCTTGGAACTGCATTTGCTGCCACACAGACATTCACGCTCTGCTAAAACTTTGCTTCGTAATGGGGCAACACTCTGTATCTCTCTCTGGCAGAGCCCGGCTGCCAAATTGGAAACGTCCAGAGACTGCGCCCACAGGAAAGCTGCCAGCACTGAAAGCTCTAGCTGGTTTTCACTGTCCCTTGGAACTGCATTCGCTGCCACACAGACATTCGCGCTCTGCTAAAGCATTGCTTCGTAATGGGGCAACACTCTGTATCTCTCTCTGGCAGAGCCCGGCTGCCAAATTGGAAACGTCCAGAGATTGCGCCCACAGGAAAGCTGCCAGCACTGAAAGCTCTAGCTGGTTTTCACTGTCCCTTGGAACTGCATTCGCTGCCACACAGACATTCGCGCTCTGCTAAAGCATTGCTTCGTAATGGGGCAACACTCTGTATCTCTCTCTGGCAGAGCCCGGCTGCCAAATTGGAAACGTCCAGACATTGCGCCCACAGGAAAGCTGCCAGCACTGAAAGCTCTAGCTGGTTTTCACTGTCCCTTGGAACTGCATTCGCTGCCACACAGACATTCGCGCTCTGCTAAAGCATTGCTTCCTAATGGGGCAACACTCTGTATCTCTCTCTGGCAGAGCCCAGCTGCCAAATTGGAAACGTCCAGACATTGCGCCCACAGGAAAGCTGCCAGCACTGAAAGCTCTAGCTGGTTTTCACTGTCCCTTGGAACTGCATTCGCTGCCACACAGACATTCGCGCTCTGCTAAAGCATTGCTTCCTAATGGGGCAACACTCTGTATCTCTCTCTGGCAGAGCCCGGCTGCCAAATTGGAAACGTCCAGACATTGCGCCCACAGGAAAGCTGCCAGCACTGAAAGCTCTAGCTGGTTTTCACTGTCCCTTGGAACTGCATTCGCTGCCACACAGACATTCGCGCTCTGCTAAAGCATTGCTTCGTAATGGGGCAACACTCTGTATCTCTCTCTGGCAGAGCCCGGCTGCCAAATTGGAAACGTCCAGACATTGCGCCCACAGGAAAGCTGCCAGCACTGAAAGCTCTAGCTGGTTTTCACTGTCCCTTGGAACTGCATTCGCTGCCACACAGACATTCGCGCTCTGCTAAAGCATTGCTTCGTAATGGCGCAACACTCTGTATCTCTCTCTGGCAGAGCCCGGCTGCCAAATTGGAAACGTCCAGAGATTGCGCCCACAGGAAAGCTGCAAGCACTGAAAGCTCTAGCTGGTTTTCAATGTCCCTTGGAACAGCATTCGCTGCCACACAGACATTCGCGCTCTGCTAAAGCATTGCTTCGTAATGGGGCAACACTCTGTATCTCTCTCTGGCAGAGCCCGGCTGCCAAATTGGAAACGTCCAGACATTGCGCCCACAGGAAAGCTGCCAGCACTGAAAGCTCTAGCTGGTTTTCACTGTCCCTTGGAACTGCATTTGCTGCCACACAGACATTCACGCTCTGCTAAAACTTTGCTTCGTAATGGGGCAACACTCTGTATCTCTCTCTGGCAGAGCCCGGCTGCCAAATTGGAAACGTCCAGAGACTGCGCCCACAGGAAAGCTGCCAGCACTGAAAGCTCTAGCTGGTTTTCACTGTCCCTTGGAACTGCATTCGCTGCCACACAGACATTCGCGCTCTGCTAAAGCATTGCTTCCTAATGGGGCAACACTCTGTATCTCTCTCTGGCAGAGCCCGGCTGCCAAATTGGAAACGTCCAGAGATTGCGCCCACAGGAAAGCTGCCAGCACTGAAAGCTCTAGCTGGTTTTCACTGTCCCTTGGAACTGCATTCGCTGCCACACAGACATTCGCGCTCTGCTAAAGCATTGCTTCGTAATGGGGCAACACTCTGTATCTCTCTCTGGCAGAGCCCGGCTGCCAAATTGGAAACGTCCAGAGATTGCGCCCACAGGAAAGCTGCCAGCACTGAAAGCTCTAGCTGGTTTTCACTGTCCCTTGGAACTGCATTCGCTGCCACACAGACATTCGCGCTCTGCTAAAGCATTGCTTCCTAATGGGGCAACACTCTGTATCTCTCTCTGGCAGAGCCCGGCTGCCAAATTGGAAACGTCCAGACATTGCGCCCACAGGAAAGCTGCCAGCACTGAAAGCTCTAGCTGGTTTTCACTGTCCCTTGGAACTGCATTCGCTGCCACACAGACATTCGCGCTCTGCTAAAGCTTAACTTGGTAATTGGGCAACACTCTGTATCTCTCTCTGGCAGAGCCCGGCTGCCAAATTGGAAACGTCCAGAGATTGCGCCCACAGGAAAGCTGCCAGCACTGAAAGCTCTAGCTGGTTTTCACTGTCCCTTGGAACTGCATTCGCTGCCACACAGACATTCGCGCTCTGCTAAAGCATTGCTTCGTAATGGGGCAACACTCTGTATCTCTCTCTGGCAGAGCCCGGCTGCCAAATTGGAAACGTCCAGACATTGCGCCCACAGGAAAGCTGCCAGCACTGAAAGCTCTAGCTGGTTTTCACTGTCCCTTGGAACTGCATTCGCTGCCACACAGACATTCGCGCTCTGCTAAAGCATTGCTTCGTAATGGGGCAACACTCTGTATCTCTCTCTGGCAGAGCCCGGCTGCCAAATTGGAAACGTCCAGAGATTGCGCCCACAGGAAAGCTGCCAGCACTGAAAGCTCTAGCTGGTTTTCAATGTCCCTTGGAACTGCATTCGCTGCCACACAGACATTCGCGCTCTGCTAAAGCATTGCTTCGTAATGGGGCAACACTCTGTATCTCTCTCTGGCAGAGCCCAGCTGCCAAATTGGAAACGTCCAGAGATTGCGCCCACAGGAAAGATGCCAGCACTGAAAGCTCTAGCTGGTTTTCACTGTCCCTTGGAACTGCATTCGCTGCCACACAGACATTCGCGCTCTGCTAAAGCATTGCTTCGTAATGGGGCAACACTCTGTATCTCTCTCTGGCAGAGCCCGGCTGCCAAATTGGAAACGTCCAGAGATTGCGCCCACAGGAAAGCTGCCAGCACTGAAAGCTCTAGCTGGTTTTCACTGTCCCTTGGAACTGCATTCGCTGCCACACAGACATTCGCGCTCTGCTAAAACATTGCTTCGTAATGGGGAAACACTCTGTATCTCTCTCTGGCAGAGCCCGGCTGCCAAATTGGAAACGTCCAGAGATTGCGCCCACAGGAAAGCTGCCAGCACTGAAAGCTCTAGCTGGTTTTCACTGTCCCTTGGAACTGCATTCGCTGCCACACAGACATTTGCGCTCTGCTAAAGCATTGCTTCCTAATGGGACAACACTCTGTATCTCTGGCAGAGCCCGGCTGCCAAATTGGAAACGTCCAGAGATTGCGCCCACAGGAAAGCTGCCAGCACTGAAAGCTCTAGCTGGTTTTCACTGTCCCTTGGAACTGCATTCGCTGCCACACAGACATTCGCGCTCTGCTAAAGCATTGCTTCGTAATGGGGCAACACTCTGTATCTCTCTCTGGCAGAGCCCGGCTGCCAAATTGGAAACGTCCAGAGATTGCGCCCACAGGAAAGCTGCCAGCACTGAAAGCTCTAGCTGGTTTTCACTGTCCCTTGGAACTGCATTCGCTGCCACACAGACATTCGCGCTCTGCTAAAGCATTGCTTCGTAATGGGGCAACACTCTGTATCTCTCTCTGGCAGAGCCCGGCTGCCAAATTGGAAACGTCCAGACATTGCGCCCACAGGAAAGCTGCCAGCACTGAAAGCTCTAGCTGGTTTTCAATGTCCCTTGGAACAGCATTCGCTGCCACACAGACATTCGCGCTCTGCTAAAGCATTGCTTCGTAATGGGGCAACACTCTGTATCTCTCTGTGGCAGAGCCCGGCTGCCAAATTGGAAACGTCCAGAGATTGCGCCCACAGGAAAGCTGCCAGCACTGAAAGCTCTAGCTGGTTTTCACTGTCCCTTGGAACTGCATTTGCTGCCACACAGACATTCACGCTCTGCTAAAACTTTGCTTCGTAATGGGGCAACACTCTGTATCTCTCTCTGGCAGAGCCCGGCTGCCAAATTGGAAACGTCCAGAGACTGCGCCCACAGGAAAGCTGCCAGCACTGAAAGCTCTAGCTGGTTTTCACTGTCCCTTGGAACTGCATTCGCTGCCACACAGACATTCGCGCTCTGCTAAAGCATTGCTTCGTAATGGGGCAACACTCTGTATCTCTCTCTGGCAGAGCCCGGCTGCCAAATTGGAAACGTCCAGAGATTGCGCCCACAGGAAAGCTGCCAGCACTGAAAGCTCTAGCTGGTTTTCACTGTCCCTTGGAACTGCATTCGCTGCCACACAGACATTCGCGCTCTGCTAAAGCATTGCTTCGTAATGGGGCAACACTCTGTATCTCTCTCTGGCAGAGCCCGGCTGCCAAATTGGAAACGTCCAGAGATTGCGCCCACAGGAAAGCTGCCAGCACTGAAAGCTCTAGCTGGTTTTCACTGTCCCTTGGAACTGCATTCGCTGCCACACAGACATTCGCGCTCTGCTAAAGCATTGCTTCGTAATGGGGCAACACTCTGTATCTCTCTCTGGCAGAGCCCGGCTGCCAAATTGGAAACGTCCAGACATTGCGCCCACAGGAAAGCTGCCAGCACTGAAAGCTCTAGCTGGTTTTCACTGTCCCTTGGAACTGCATTCGCTGCCACACAGACATTCGCGCTCTGCTAAAGCATTGCTTCCTAATGGGGCAACACTCTGTATCTCTCTCTGGCAGAGCCCAGCTGCCAAATTGGAAACGTCCAGACATTGCGCCCACAGGAAAGCTGCCAGCACTGAAAGCTCTAGCTGGTTTTCACTGTCCCTTGGAACTGCATTCGCTGCCACACAGACATTCGCGCTCTGCTAAAGCATTGCTTCGTAATGGGGCAACACTCTGTATCTCTCTCTGGCAGAGCCCGGCTGCCAAATTGGAAACGTCCAGACATTGCGCCCACAGGAAAGCTGCCAGCACTGAAAGCTCTAGCTGGTTTTCACTGTCCCTTGGAACTGCATTCGCTGCCACACAGACATTCGCGCTCTGCTAAAGCATTGCTTCCTAATGGGGCAACACTCTGTATCTCTCTCTGGCAGAGCCCGGCTGCCAAATTGGAAACGTCCAGAGATTGCGCCCACAGGAAAGCTGCCAGCACTGAAAGCTCTAGCTGGTTTTCACTGTCCCTTGGAACTGCATTCGCTGCCACACAGACATTCGCGCTCTGCTAAAGCATTGCTTCGTAATGGGGCAACACTCTGTAACTCTCTCTGGCAGAGCCCGGCTGCCAAATTGGAAACGTCCAGAGATTGCGCCCACAGGAAAGCTGCCAGCACTGAAAGCTCTAGCTGGTTTTCACTGTCCCTTGGAACTGCATTCGCTGCCACACAGACATTCGCGCTCTGCTAAAGCATTGCTTCCTAATGGGGCAACACTCTGTATCTCTCTGTGGCAGAGCCCGGCTGCCAAATTGGAAACGTCCAGAGATTGCGCCCACAGGAAAGCTGCCAGCACTGAAAGCTCTAGCTGGTTTTCACTGTCCCTTGGAACTGCATTCGCTGCCACACAGACATTCGCGCTCTGCTAAAGCATTGCTTCCTAATGGGGCAACACTCTGTATCTCTCTCTGGCAGAGCCCGGCTGCCAAATTGGAAACGTCCAGAGATTGCGCCCACAGGAAAGCTGCCAGCACTGAAAGCTCTAGCTGGTTTTCACTGTCCCTTGGAACTGCATTCGCTGCCACACAGACATTCGCGCTCTGCTAAAGCATTGCTTCGTAATGGGGCAACACTCTGTATGTCTCTGTGGCAGAGCCCGGCTGCCAAATTGGAAACGTCCAGAGATTGCGCCCACAGGAAAGCTGCCAGCACTGAAAGCTCTAGCTGGTTTTCACTGTCCCTTGGAACTGCATTCGCTGCCACACAGACATTCGCGCTCTGCTAAAACATTGCTTCGTAATGGGGAAACACTCTGTATCTCTCTGTGGCAGAGCCCGGCTGCCAAATTGGAAACGTCCAGAGATTGCGCCCACAGGAAAGCTGCCAGCACTGAAAGCTCTAGCTGGTTTTCACTGTCCCTTGGAACTGCATTCGCTGCCACACAGACATTCGCGCTCTGCTAAAGCATTGCTTCGTAATGGGGCAACACTCTGTATCTCTCTCTGGCAGAGCCCGGCTGCCAAATTGGAAACGTCCAGAGATTGCGCCCACAGGAAAGCTGCCAGCACTGAAAGCTCTAGCTGGTTTTCACTGTCCCTTGGAACTGCATTCGCTGCCACACAGACATTCGCGCTCTGCTAAAACATTGCTTCGTAATGGGGAAACACTCTGTATCTCTCTCTGGCAGAGCCCGGCTGCCAAATTGGAAACGTCCAGAGATTGCGCCCACAGGAAAGCTGCCAGCACTGAAAGCTCTAGCTGGTTTTCAATGTCCCTTGGAACAGCATTCGCTGCCACACAGACATTCGCGCTCTGCTAAAGCATTGCTTCGTAATGGGGCAACACTCTGTATCTCTCTGTGGCAGAGCCCGGCTGCCAAATTGGAAACGTCCAGAGATTGCGCCCACAGGAAAGCTGCCAGCACTGAAAGCTCTAGCTGGTTTTCACTGTCCCTTGGAACTGCATTTGCTGCCACACAGACATTCACGCTCTGCTAAAACTTTGCTTCGTAATGGGGCAACACTCTGTATCTCTCTCTGGCAGAGCCCGGCTGCCAAATTGGAAACGTCCAGAGACTGCGCCCACAGGAAAGCTGCCAGCACTGAAAGCTCTAGCTGGTTTTCACTGTCCCTTGGAACTGCATTCGCTGCCACACAGACATTCGCGCTCTGCTAAAGCATTGCTTCGTAATGGGGCAACACTCTGTATCTCTCTCTGGCAGAGCCCGGCTGCCAAATTGGAAACGTCCAGAGATTGCGCCCACAGGAAAGCTGCCAGCACTGAAAGCTCTAGCTGGTTTTCACTGTCCCTTGGAACTGCATTCGCTGCCACACAGACATTCGCGCTCTGCTAAAGCATTGCTTCGTAATGGGGCAACACTCTGTATCTCTCTCTGGCAGAGCCCGGCTGCCAAATTGGAAACGTCCAGACATTGCGCCCACAGGAAAGCTGCCAGCACTGAAAGCTCTAGCTGGTTTTCACTGTCCCTTGGAACTGCATTCGCTGCCACACAGACATTCGCGCTCTGCTAAAGCATTGCTTCGTAATGGGGCAACACTCTGTATCTCTCTCTGGCAGAGCCCGGCTGCCAAATTGGAAACGTCCAGACATTGCGCCCACAGGAAAGCTGCCAGCACTGAAAGCTCTAGCTGGTTTTCACTGTCCCTTGGAACTGCATTCGCTGCCACACAGACATTCGCGCTCTGCTAAAGCATTGCTTCCTAATGGGGCAACACTCTGTATCTCTCTCTGGCAGAGCCCAGCTGCCAAATTGGAAACGTCCAGACATTGCGCCCACAGGAAAGCTGCCAGCACTGAAAGCTCTAGCTGGTTTTCACTGTCCCTTGGAACTGCATTCGCTGCCACACAGACATTCGCGCTCTGCTAAAGCATTGCTTCCTAATGGGGCAACACTCTGTATGTCTCTCTGGCAGAGCCCGGCTACCAAATTGGAAACGTCCAGACATTGCGCCCACAGGAAAGCTGCCAGCACTGAAAGCTCTAGCTGGTTTTCACTGTCCCTTGGAACTGCATTCGCTGCCACACAGACATTCGCGCTCTGCTAAAGCATTGCTTCCTAATGGGGCAACACTCTGTATCTCTCTCTGGCAGAGCCCGGCTGCCAAATTGGAAACGTGCAGAGATTGCGCCCACAGGAAAGCTGCCAGCACTGAAAGCTCTAGCTGGTTTTCACTGTCCCTTGGAACTGCATTCGCTGCCACACAGACATTCGCGCTCTGCTAAAGCATTGCTTCGTAATGGGGCAACACTCTGTATCTCTCTCTGGCAGAGCCCGGCTGCCAAATTGGAAACGTCCAGAGATTGCGCCCACAGGAAAGCTGCCAGCACTGAAAGCTCTAGCTGGTTTTCACTGTCCCTTGGAACTGCATTCGCTGCCACACAGACATTCGCGCTCTGCTAAAGCATTGCTTCCTAATGGGGCAACACTCTGTATCTCTCTGTGGCAGAGCCCGGCTGCCAAATTGGAAACGTCCAGAGATTGCGCCCACAGGAAAGCTGCCAGCACTGAAAGCTCTAGCTGGTTTTCACTGTCCCTTGGAACTGCATTCGCTGCCACACAGACATTCGCGCTCTGCTAAAGCATTGCTTCCTAATGGGGCAACACTCTGTATCTCTCTCTGGCAGAGCCCGGCTGCCAAATTGGAAACGTCCAGAGATTGCGCCCACAGGAAAGCTGCCAGCACTGAAAGCTCTAGCTGGTTTTCACTGTCCCTTGGAACTGCATTCGCTGCCACACAGACATTCGCGCTCTGCTAAAGCATTGCTTCGTAATGGGGCAACACTCTGTATGTCTCTGTGGCAGAGCCCGGCTGCCAAATTGGAAACGTCCAGAGATTGCGCCCACAGGAAAGCTGCCAGCACTGAAAGCTCTAGCTGGTTTTCACTGTCCCTTGGAACTGCATTCGCTGCCACACAGACATTCGCGCTCTGCTAAAACATTGCTTCGTAATGGGGAAACACTCTGTATCTCTCTGTGGCAGAGCCCGGCTGCCAAATTGGAAACGTCCAGAGATTGCGCCCACAGGAAAGCTGCCAGCACTGAAAGCTCTAGCTGGTTTTCACTGTCCCTTGGAACTGCATTCGCTGCCACACAGACATTCGCGCTCTGCTAAAGCATTGCTTCGTAATGGGGCAACACTCTGTATCTCTCTCTGGCAGAGCCCGGCTGCCAAATTGGAAACGTCCAGAGATTGCGCCCACAGGAAAGCTGCCAGCACTGAAAGCTCTAGCTGGTTTTCACTGTCCCTTGGAACTGCATTCGCTGCCACACAGACATTCGCGCTCTGCTAAAACATTGCTTCGTAATGGGGAAACACTCTGTATCTCTCTGTGGCAGAGCCCGGCTGCCAAATTGGAAACGTCCAGAGATTGCGCCCACAGGAAAGCTGCCAGCACTGAAAGCTCTAGCTGGTTTTCACTGTCCCTTGGAACTGCATTCGCTGCCACACAGACATTCGCGCTCTGCTAAAGCATTGCTTCGTAATGGGGCAACACTCTGTAACTCTCTCTGGCAGAGCCCGGCTGCCAAATTGGAAACGTCCAGACATTGCGCCCACAGGAAAGCTGCCAGCACTGAAAGCTCTAGCTGGTTTTCACTGTCCCTTGGAACTGCATTCGCTGCCACACAGACATTCGCGCTCTGCTAAAGCATTGCTTCGTAATGGGGCAACACTCTGTATCTCTCTCTGGCAGAGCCCGGCTGCCAAGTTGGAAACGTCCAGAGATTGCGCCCACAGGAAAGCTGCCAGCACTGAAAGCTCTAGCTGGTTTTCACTGTCCCTTGGAACTGCATTCGCTGCCACACAGACATTCGCGCTCTGCTAAAGCATTGCTTCGTAATGGGGCAACACTCTGTATCTCTCTCTGGCAGAGCCCGGCTGCCAAATTGGAAACGTCCAGACATTGCGCCCACAGGAAAGCTGCCAGCACTGAAAGCTCTAGCTGGTTTTCACTGTCCCTTGGAACTGCATTCGCTGCCACACAGACATTCGCGCTCTGCTAAAGCATTGCTTCGTAATGGGGCAACACTCTGTATCTCTCTCTGGCAGAACCCGGCTGCCAAATTGGAAACGTCCAGACATTGCGCCCACAGGAAAGCTGCCAGCACTGAAAGCTCTAGCTGGTTTTCACTGTCCCTTGGAACTGCATTCGCTGCCACACAGACATTCGCGCTCTGCTAAAGCATTGCTTCCTAATGGGGCAACACTCTGTATCTCTCTCTGGCAGAGCCCGGCTGCCAAATTGGAAATGTCCAGAGATTGCGCCCACACGAAAGCTGCCAGCACTGAAAGCTCTAGCTGGTTTTCACTGTCCCTTGGAACTGCATTCGCTGCCACACAGACATTCGCGCTCTGCTAAAGCATTGCTTCGTAATGGGGCAAAACTCTGTATCTCTCTCTGGCAGAGCCCGGCTGCCAAATTGGAAACGTCCAGACATTGCGCCCACAGGAAAGCTGCCAGCACTGAAAGCTCTAGCTGGTTTTCACTGTCCCTTGGAACTGCATTCGCTGCCACACAGACATTCGCGCTCTGCTAAAGCATTGCTTCGTAATGGGGCAACACTCTGTATCTCTCTCTGGCAGAGCCCGGCTGCCAAGTTGGAAACGTCCAGAGATTGCGCCCACAGGAAAGCTGCCAGCACTGAAAGCTCTAGCTGGTTTTCACTGTCCCTTGGAACTGCATTCGCTGCCACACAGACATTCGCGCTCTGCTAAAGCATTGCTTCGTAATGGGGCAACACTCTGTATCTCTCTCTGGCAGAGCCCGGCTGCCAAATTGGAAACGTCCAGAGATTGCGCCCACAGGAAAGCTGCCAGCACTGAAAGCTCTAGCTGGTTTTCACTGTCCCTTGGAACTGCATTCGCTGCCACACAGACATTCGCGCTCAGCTAAAGCATTGCTTCGTAATGGGGCAACACTCTGTATCTCTCTCTGGCAGAGCCCGGCTGCCAAATTGGAAACGTCCAGAGATTGCGCCCACAGGAAAGCTGCCAGCACTGAAAGCTCTAGCTGGTTTTCACTGTCCCTTGGAACTGCATTCGCTGCCACACAGACATTCGCGCTCTGCTAAAGCATTGCTTCGTAATGGGGCAACACTCTGTATCTCTCTCTGGCAGAGCCCGGCTGCCAAATTGGAAACGTCCAGACATTGCGCCCACAGGAAAGCTGCCAGCACTGAAAGCTCTAGCTGGTTTTCACTGTCCCTTGGAACTGCATTCGCTGCCACACAGACATTCGCGCTCTGCTAAAGCATTGCTTCCTAATGGGGCAACACTCTGTATCTCTCTCTGGCAGAGCCCGGCTGCCAAATTGGAAACGTCCAGAGATTGCGCCCACAGGAAAGCTGCCAGCACTGAAAGCTCTAGCTGGTTTTCACTGTCCCTTGGAACTGCATTCGCTGCCACACAGACATTCGCGCTCTGCTAAAGCATTGCTTCCTAATGGGGCAACACTCTGTATCTCTCTCTGGCAGAGCCCGGCTGCCAAATTGGAAACGTCCAGACATTGCGCCCACAGGAAAGCTGCCAGCACTGAAAGCTCTAGCTGGTTTTCACTGTCCCTTGGAACTGCATTCGCTGCCACACAGACATTCGCGCTCTGCTAAAGCATTGCTTCGTAATGGGGCAACACTCTGTATCTCTCTCTGGCAGAGCCCAGCTGCCAAATTGGAAACGTCTAGAGATTGCGCCCACAGGAAAGCTGCCAGCACTGAAAGCTCTAGCTGGTTTTCACTGTCCCTTGGAACTGCATTCGCTGCCACACAGACATTCGCGCTCTGCTAAAGCATTGCTTCCTAATGGGGCAACACTCTGTATCTCTCTCTGGCAGAGCCCAGCTGCCAAATTGGAAACGTCCAGAGATTGCGCCCACAGGAAAGCTGCCAGCACTGAAAGCTCTAGCTGGTTTTCACTGTCCCTTGGAACTGCATTCGCTGCCACACAGACATTCGCGCTCTGCTAAAGCAGTGCTTCGTAATGGGGCAACACTCTGTATCTCTCTCTGGCAGAGCCCGGCTGCCAAATTGGAAACGTCCAGAGATTGCGCCCACAGGAAAGCTGCCAGCACTGAAAGCTCTAGCTGGTTTTCACTGTCCCTTGGAACTGCATTCGCTGCCACACAGACATTCGCGCTCTGCTAAAGCATTGCTTCCTAATGGGGCAACACTCTGTATCTCTCTCTGGCAGAGCCCGGCTGCCAAATTGGAAACGGCCAGAGATTGCGCCCACAGGAAAGATGCCAGCACTGAAAGCTCTAGCTGGTTTTCACTGTCCCTTGGAACTGCATTCGCTGCCACACAGACATTCGCGCTCTGCTAAAGCATTGCTTCGTAATGGGGCAACACTCTGTATCTCTCTCTGGCAGAGCCCGGCTGCCAAATTGGAAACGTCCAGAGATTGCGCCCACAGGAAAGCTGCCAGCACTGAAAGCTCTAGCTGGTTTTCACTGTCCCTTGGAACTGCATTCGCTGCCACACAGACATTCGCGCTCTGCTAAAGCATTGCTTCCTAATGGGGCAACACTCTGTATGTCTCTCTGGCAGAGCCCGGCTACCAAATTGGAAACGTCCAGACATTGCGCCCACAGGAAAGCTGCCAGCACTGAAAGCTCTAGCTGGTTTTCACTGTCCCTTGGAACTGCATTCGCTGCCACACAGACATTCGCGCTCTGCTAAAGCATTGCTTCGTAATGGGGCAACACTCTGTATCTCTCTCTGGCAGAGCCCGGCTGCCAAATTGGAAACGTCCAGACATTGCGCCCACAGGAAAGCTGCCAGCACTGAAAGCTCTAGCTGGTTTTCACTGTCCCTTGGAACTGCATTGGCTGCCACACAGACATTTGCGCTCTGCTAAAACATTGCTTCGTAATGGGGCAATACTCTGTATCTCTCTCTGGCAGAGCCCGGCTGCCAAATTGGAAACGTCCAGAGATTGCGCCCACAGGAAAGCTGCCAGCACTGAAAGCTCTAGCTGGTTTTCACTGTCCCTTGGAACTGCATTCGCTGCCACACAGACATTCGCGCTCTGCTAAAGCATTGCTTCGTAATGGGGCAACACTCTGTAACTCTCTCTGGCAGAGCCCGGCTGCCAAATTGGAAACGTCCAGAGATTGCGCCCACAGGAAAGCTGCCAGCACTGAAAGCTCTAGCTGGTTTTCACTGTCCCTTGGAACTGCATTCGCTGCCACACAGACATTCGCGCTCTGCTAAAGCATTGCTTCGTAATGGGGCAACACTCTGTATCTCTCTCTGGCAGAGCCCGGCTGCCAAATTGGAAACGTCCAGAGATTGCGCCCACAGGAAAGCTGCCAGCACTGAAAGCTCTAGCTGGTTTTCACTGTCCCTTGGAACTGCATTCGCTGCCACACAGACATTCGCGCTCTGCTAAAGCATTGCTTCGTAATGGGGCAACACTCTGTATCTCTGGCAGAGCCCGGCTGCCAAATTGGAAACGTCCGGAGATTGCGCCCACAGGAAAGCTGCCAGCACTGAAAGCTCTAGCTGGTTTTCACTGTCCCTTGGAACTGCATTCGCTGCCACACAGACATTCGCGCTCTGCTAAAGCATTGCTTCGTAATGGGGCAACACTCTGTATCTCTCTCTGGCAGAGCCCGGCTGCCAAATTGGAAACGGCCAGAGATTGCGCCCACAGGAAAGATGCCAGCACTGAAAGCTCTAGATGGTTTTCACTGTCCCTTGGAACTGCATTCGCTGCCACACAGACATTCGCGCTCTGCTAAAGCATTGCTTCCTAATGGGGCAACACTCTGTATCTCTCTCTGGCAGAGCCCGGCTGCCAAATTGGAAATGTCCAGAGATTGCGCCCACACGAAAGCTGCCAGCACTGAAAGCTCTAGCTGGTTTTCACTGTCCCTTGGAACTGCATTCGCTGCCACACAGACATTCGCGCTCTGCTAAAGCATTGCTTCGTAATGGGGCAAAACTCTGTATCTCTCTCTGGCAGAGCCCGGCTGCCAAATTGGAAACGTCCAGACATTGCGCCCACAGGAAAGCTGCCAGCACTGAAAGCTCTAGCTGGTTTTCACTGTCCCTTGGAACTGCATTCGCTGCCACACAGACATTCGCGCTCTGCTAAAGCATTGCTTCGTAATGGGGCAACACTCTGTATCTCTCTCTGGCAGAGCCCGGCTGCCAAGTTGGAAACGTCCAGACATTGCGCCCACAGGAAAGCTGCCAGCACTGAAAGCTCTAGCTGGTTTTCACTGTCCCTTGGAACTGCATTCGCTGCCACACAGACATTCGCGCTCTGCTAAAGCATTGCTTCGTAATGGGGCAACACTCTGTATCTCTCTCTGGCAGAGCCCGGCTGCCAAATTGGAAACGTCCAGACATTGCGCCCACAGGAAAGCTGCCAGCACTGAAAGCTCTAGCTGGTTCTCACTGTCCCTTGGAACTGCATTCGCTGCCACACAGACATTCGCGCTCTGCTAAAGCATTGCTTCCTAATGGGGCAACACTCTGTATCTCTCTCTGGCAGAGCCCGGCTGCCAAATTGGAAACGTCCAGACATTGCGCCCACAGGAAAGCTGCCAGCACTGAAAGCTCTAGCTGGTTTTCACTGTCCCTTGGAACTGCATTCGCTGCCACACAGACATTCGCGCTCTGCTAAAGCATTGCTTCCTAATGGGGCAACACTCTGTATCTCTCTCTGGCAGAGCCCGGCTGCCAAATTGGAAACGTCCAGACATTGCGCCCACAGGAAAGCTGCCAGCACTGAAAGCTCTAGCTGGTTTTCACTGTCCCTTGGAACTGCATTCGCTGCCACACAGACATTCGCGCTCTGCTAAAGCATTGCTTCGTAATGGGGCAACACTCTGTATCTCTCTCTGGCAGAGCCCAGCTGCCAAATTGGAAACGTCTAGAGATTGCGCCCACAGGAAAGCTGCCAGCACTGAAAGCTCTAGCTGGTTTTCACTGTCCCTTGGAACTGCATTCGCTGCCACACAGACATTCGCGCTCTGCTAAAGCATTGCTTCGTAATGGGGCAACACTCTGTATCTCTCTCTGGCAGAGCCCAGCTGCCAAATTGGAAACGTCCAGAGATTGCGCCCACAGGAAAGCTGCCAGCACTGAAAGCTCTAGCTGGTTTTCACTGTCCCTTGGAACTGCATTCGCTGCCACACAGACATTCGCGCTCTGCTAAAGCATTGCTTCGTAATGGGGCAACACTCTGTATCTCTCTCTGGCAGAGCCCGGCTGCCAAATTGGAAACGTCCAGACATTGCGCCCACAGGAAAGCTGCCAGCACTGAAAGCTCTAGCTGGTTTTCACTGTCCCTTGGAACTGCATTCGCTGCCACACAGACATTCGCGCTCTGCTAAAGCATTGCTTCGTAATGGGGCAACACTCTGTATCTCTCTCTGGCAGAGCCCGGCTGCCAAATTGGAAACGTCCAGACATTGCGCCCACAGGAAAGCTGCCAGCACTGAAAGCTCTAGCTGGTTTTCACTGTCCCTTGGAACTGCATTCGCTGCCACACAGACATTCGCGCTCTGCTAAAGCATTGCTTCCTAATGGGGCAACACTCTGTATGTCTCTCTGGCAGAGCCCGGCTGCCAAATTGGAAACGTCCAGACATTGCGCCCACAGGAAAGCTGCCAGCACTGAAAGCTCTAGCTGGTTTTCACTGTCCCTTGGAACTGCATTCGCTGCCACACAGACATTCGCGCTCTGCTAAAGCATTGCTTCCTAATGGGGCAACACTCTGTATCTCTCTCTGGCAGAGCCCGGCTGCCAAATTGGAAACGTCCAGAGATTGCGCCCACAGGAAAGCTGCCAGCACTGAAAGCTCTAGCTGGTTTTCACTGTCCCTTGGAACTGCATTCGCTGCCACACAGACATTCGCGCTCTGCTAAAGCATTGCTTCGTAATGGGGCAACACTCTGTATCTCTCTCTGGCAGAGCCCGGCTGCCAAATTGGAAACGTCCAGAGATTGCGCCCACAGGAAAGCTGCCAGCACTGAAAGCTCTAGCTGGTTTTCACTGTCCCTTGGAACTGCATTGGCTGCCACACAGACATTCGCGCTCTGCTAAAGCATTGCTTCGTAATGGGGCAACACTCTGTATCTCTCTCTGGCAGAGCCCGGCTGCCAAATTGGAAACGTCCAGAGATTGCGCCCACAGGAAAGCTGCCAGCACTGAAAGCTCTAGCTGGTTTTCACTGTCCCTTGGAACTGCATTCGCTGCCACACAGACATTCGCGCTCTGCTAAAGCATTGCTTCGTAATGGGGCAACACTCTGTAACTCTCTCTGGCAGAGCCCGGCTGCCAAATTGGAAACGTCCAGAGATTGCGCCCACAGGAAAGCTGCCAGCACTGAAAGCTCTAGCTGGTTTTCACTGTCCCTTGGAACTGCATTCGCTGCCACACAGACATTCGCGCTCTGCTAAAGCATTGCTTCGTAATGGGGCAACACTCTGTATCTCTCTCTGGCAGAGCCCGGCTGCCAAATTGGAAACGTCCAGAGATTGCGCCCACAGGAAAGCTGCCAGCACTGAAAGCTCTAGCTGGTTTTCACTGTCCCTTGGAACTGCATTCGCTGCCACACAGACATTCGCGCTCTGCTAAAGCATTGCTTCGTAATGGGGCAACACTCTGTATCTCTGGCAGAGCCCGGCTGCCAAATTGGAAACGTCCGGAGATTGCGCCCACAGGAAAGCTGCCAGCACTGAAAGCTCTAGCTGGTTTTCACTGTCCCTTGGAACTGCATTCGCTGCCACACAGACATTCGCGCTCTGCTAAAGCATTGCTTCGTAATGGGGCAACACTCTGTATCTCTCTCTGGCAGAGCCCGGCTGCCAAATTGGAAACGGCCAGAGATTGCGCCCACAGGAAAGATGCCAGCACTGAAAGCTCTAGATGGTTTTCACTGTCCCTTGGAACTGCATTCGCTGCCACACAGACATTCGCGCTCTGCTAAAGCATTGCTTCGTAATGGGGCAACACTCTGTATCTCTCTCTGGCAGAGCCCGGCTGCCAAATTGGAAACGTCCAGACATTGCGCCCACAGGAAAGCTGCCAGCACTGAAAGCTCTAGCTGGTTTTCACTGTCCCTTGGAACTGCATTCGCTGCCACACAGACATTCGCGCTCTGCTAAAGCATTGCTTCGTAATGGGGCAACACTCTGTATCTCTCTCTGGCAGAGCCCGGCTGCCAAATTGGAAACGTCCAGACATTGCGCCCACAGGAAAGCTGCCAGCACTGAAAGCTCTAGCTGGTTTTCACTGTCCCTTGGAACTGCATTCGCTGCCACACAGACATTTGCGCTCTGCTAAAGCATTGCTTCGTAATGGGGCAACACTCTGTATCTCTCTCTGGCAGAGCCCGGCTGCCAAATTGGAAACGTCCAGAGATTGCGCCCACAGGAAAGCTGCCAGCACTGAAAGCTCTAGCTGGTTTTCACTGTCCCTTGGAACTGCATTCGCTGCCACACAGACATTCGCGCTCTGCTAAAGCATTGCTTCGTAATGGGGCAACACTCTGTATCTCTCTCTGGCAGAGCCTGGCTGCCAAATTGGAAACGTCCAGAGATTGCGCCCACAGGAAAGCTGCCAGCACTGAAAGCTCTAGCTGGTTTTCACTGTCCCTTGGAACTGCATTCGCTGCCACACAGACATTCGCGCTCTGCTAAAGCATTGCTTCCTAATGGGGCAACACTCTGTATCTCTCTGTGGCAGAGCCCGGCTGCCAAATTGGAAACGTCCAGAGATTGCGCCCACAGGAAAGATGCCAGCACTGAAAGCTCTAGCTGGTTTTCACTGTCCCTTGGAACTGCATTCGCTGCCACACAGACATTCGCGCTCTGCTAAAGCATTCCTTCCTAATGGGGCAACACTCTGTATCTCTCTCTGGCAGAGCCCGGCTGCCAAATTGGAAACGTCCAGAGATTGCGCCCACAGGAAAGCTGCCAGCACTGAAAGCTCTAGCTGGTTTTCACTGTCCCTTGGAACTGCATTCGCTGCCACACAGACATTCGCGCTCTGCTAAAGCATTGCTTCGTAATGGGGCAACACTCTGTATCTCTCTCTGGCAGAGCCCGGCTGCCAAATTGGAAACGGCCAGAGATTGCGCCCACAGGAAAGATGCCAGCACTGAAAGCTCTAGATGGTTTTCACTGTCCCTTGGAACTGCATTCGCTGCCACACAGACATTCGCGCTCTGCTAAAGCATTGCTTCGTAATGGGGCAACACTCTGTATCTCTCTCTGGCAGAGCCCGGCTGCCAAATTGGAAACGTCCAGAGATTGCGCCCACAGGAAAGCTGCCAGCACTGAAAGCTCTAGCTGGTTTTCACTGTCCCTTGGAACTGCATTCGCTGCCACACAGACATTCGCGCTCTGCTAAAGCATTGCTTCCTAATGGGGCAACACTCTGTATCTCTCTCTGGCAGAGCCCGGCTGCCAAATTGGAAATGTCCAGAGATTGCGCCCACACGAAAGCTGCCAGCACTGAAAGCTCTAGCTGGTTTTCACTGTCCCTTGGAACTGCATTCGCTGCCACACAGACATTCGCGCTCTGCTAAAGCATTGCTTCGTAATGGGGCAAAACTCTGTATCTCTCTCTGGCAGAGCCCGGCTGCCAAATTGGAAACGTCCAGACATTGCGCCCACAGGAAAGCTGCCAGCACTGAAAGCTCTAGCTGGTTTTCACTGTCCCTTGGAACTGCATTCGCTGCCACACAGACATTCGCGCTCTGCTAAAGCATTGCTTCGTAATGGGGCAACACTCTGTATCTCTCTCTGGCAGAGCCCGGCTGCCAAGTTGGAAACGTCCAGAGATTGCGCCCACAGGAAAGCTGCCAGCACTGAAAGCTCTAGCTGGTTTTCACTGTCCCTTGGAACTGCATTCGCTGCCACACAGACATTCGCGCTCTGCTAAAGCATTGCTTCGTAATGGGGCAACACTCTGTATCTCTCTCTGGCAGAGCCCGGCTGCCAAATTGGAAACGTCCAGAGATTGCGCCCACAGGAAAGCTGCCAGCACTGAAAGCTCTAGCTGGTTTTCACTGTCCCTTGGAACTGCATTCGCTGCCACACAGACATTCGCGCTCAGCTAAAGCATTGCTTCGTAATGGGGCAACACTCTGTATCTCTCTCTGGCAGAGCCCGGCTGCCAAATTGGAAACGTCCAGAGATTGCGCCCACAGGAAAGCTGCCAGCACTGAAAGCTCTAGCTGGTTTTCACTGTCCCTTGGAACTGCATTCGCTGCCACACAGACATTCGCGCTCTGCTAAAGCATTGCTTCGTAATGGGGCAACACTCTGTATCTCTCTCTGGCAGAGCCCGGCTGCCAAATTGGAAACGTCCAGACATTGCGCCCACAGGAAAGCTGCCAGCACTGAAAGCTCTAGCTGGTTTTCACTGTCCCTTGGAACTGCATTCGCTGCCACACAGACATTCGCGCTCTGCTAAAGCATTGCTTCCTAATGGGGCAACACTCTGTATCTCTCTCTGGCAGAGCCCGGCTGCCAAATTGGAAACGTCCAGAGATTGCGCCCACAGGAAAGCTGCCAGCACTGAAAGCTCTAGCTGGTTTTCACTGTCCCTTGGAACTGCATTCGCTGCCACACAGACATTCGCGCTCTGCTAAAGCATTGCTTCCTAATGGGGCAACACTCTGTATCTCTCTCTGGCAGAGCCCGGCTGCCAAATTGGAAACGTCCAGACATTGCGCCCACAGGAAAGCTGCCAGCACTGAAAGCTCTAGCTGGTTTTCACTGTCCCTTGGAACTGCATTCGCTGCCACACAGACATTCGCGCTCTGCTAAAGCATTGCTTCGTAATGGGGCAACACTCTGTATCTCTCTCTGGCAGAGCCCAGCTGCCAAATTGGAAACGTCTAGAGATTGCGCCCACAGGAAAGCTGCCAGCACTGAAAGCTCTAGCTGGTTTTCACTGTCCCTTGGAACTGCATTCGCTGCCACACAGACATTCGCGCTCTGCTAAAGCATTGCTTCCTAATGGGGCAACACTCTGTATCTCTCTCTGGCAGAGCCCAGCTGCCAAATTGGAAACGTCCAGAGATTGCGCCCACAGGAAAGCTGCCAGCACTGAAAGCTCTAGCTGGTTTTCACTGTCCCTTGGAACTGCATTCGCTGCCACACAGACATTCGCGCTCTGCTAAAGCAGTGCTTCGTAATGGGGCAACACTCTGTATCTCTCTCTGGCAGAGCCCGGCTGCCAAATTGGAAACGTCCAGAGATTGCGCCCACAGGAAAGCTGCCAGCACTGAAAGCTCTAGCTGGTTTTCACTGTCCCTTGGAACTGCATTCGCTGCCACACAGACATTCGCGCTCTGCTAAAGCATTGCTTCCTAATGGGGCAACACTCTGTATCTCTCTCTGGCAGAGCCCGGCTGCCAAATTGGAAACGGCCAGAGATTGCGCCCACAGGAAAGATGCCAGCACTGAAAGCTCTAGCTGGTTTTCACTGTCCCTTGGAACTGCATTCGCTGCCACACAGACATTCGCGCTCTGCTAAAGCATTGCTTCGTAATGGGGCAACACTCTGTATCTCTCTCTGGCAGAGCCCGGCTGCCAAATTGGAAACGTCCAGAGATTGCGCCCACAGGAAAGCTGCCAGCACTGAAAGCTCTAGCTGGTTTTCACTGTCCCTTGGAACTGCATTCGCTGCCACACAGACATTCGCGCTCTGCTAAAGCATTGCTTCCTAATGGGGCAACACTCTGTATGTCTCTCTGGCAGAGCCCGGCTACCAAATTGGAAACGTCCAGACATTGCGCCCACAGGAAAGCTGCCAGCACTGAAAGCTCTAGCTGGTTTTCACTGTCCCTTGGAACTGCATTCGCTGCCACACAGACATTCGCGCTCTGCTAAAGCATTGCTTCGTAATGGGGCAACACTCTGTATCTCTCTCTGGCAGAGCCCGGCTGCCAAATTGGAAACGTCCAGACATTGCGCCCACAGGAAAGCTGCCAGCACTGAAAGCTCTAGCTGGTTTTCACTGTCCCTTGGAACTGCATTGGCTGCCACACAGACATTTGCGCTCTGCTAAAACATTGCTTCGTAATGGGGCAACACTCTGTATCTCTCTCTGGCAGAGCCCGGCTGCCAAATTGGAAACGTCCAGAGATTGCGCCCACAGGAAAGCTGCCAGCACTGAAAGCTCTAGCTGGTTTTCACTGTCCCTTGGAACTGCATTCGCTGCCACACAGACATTCGCGCTCTGCTAAAGCATTGCTTCGTAATGGGGCAACACTCTGTAACTCTCTCTGGCAGAGCCCGGCTGCCAAATTGGAAACGTCCAGAGATTGCGCCCACAGGAAAGCTGCCAGCACTGAAAGCTCTAGCTGGTTTTCACTGTCCCTTGGAACTGCATTCGCTGCCACACAGACATTCGCGCTCTGCTAAAGCATTGCTTCGTAATGGGGCAACACTCTGTATCTCTCTCTGGCAGAGCCCGGCTGCCAAATTGGAAACGTCCAGAGATTGCGCCCACAGGAAAGCTGCCAGCACTGAAAGCTCTAGCTGGTTTTCACTGTCCCTTGGAACTGCATTCGCTGCCACACAGACATTCGCGCTCTGCTAAAGCATTGCTTCGTAATGGGGCAACACTCTGTATCTCTGGCAGAGCCCGGCTGCCAAATTGGAAACGTCCGGAGATTGCGCCCACAGGAAAGCTGCCAGCACTGAAAGCTCTAGCTGGTTTTCACTGTCCCTTGGAACTGCATTCGCTGCCACACAGACATTCGCGCTCTGCTAAAGCATTGCTTCGTAATGGGGCAACACTCTGTATCTCTCTCTGGCAGAGCCCGGCTGCCAAATTGGAAACGGCCAGAGATTGCGCCCACAGGAAAGATGCCAGCACTGAAAGCTCTAGATGGTTTTCACTGTCCCTTGGAACTGCATTCGCTGCCACACAGACATTCGCGCTCTGCTAAAGCATTGCTTCCTAATGGGGCAACACTCTGTATCTCTCTCTGGCAGAGCCCGGCTGCCAAATTGGAAATGTCCAGAGATTGCGCCCACACGAAAGCTGCCAGCACTGAAAGCTCTAGCTGGTTTTCACTGTCCCTTGGAACTGCATTCGCTGCCACACAGACATTCGCGCTCTGCTAAAGCATTGCTTCGTAATGGGGCAAAACTCTGTATCTCTCTCTGGCAGAGCCCGGCTGCCAAATTGGAAACGTCCAGACATTGCGCCCACAGGAAAGCTGCCAGCACTGAAAGCTCTAGCTGGTTTTCACTGTCCCTTGGAACTGCATTCGCTGCCACACAGACATTCGCGCTCTGCTAAAGCATTGCTTCGTAATGGGGCAACACTCTGTATCTCTCTCTGGCAGAGCCCGGCTGCCAAGTTGGAAACGTCCAGACATTGCGCCCACAGGAAAGCTGCCAGCACTGAAAGCTCTAGCTGGTTTTCACTGTCCCTTGGAACTGCATTCGCTGCCACACAGACATTCGCGCTCTGCTAAAGCATTGCTTCGTAATGGGGCAACACTCTGTATCTCTCTCTGGCAGAGCCCGGCTGCCAAATTGGAAACGTCCAGACATTGCGCCCACAGGAAAGCTGCCAGCACTGAAAGCTCTAGCTGGTTTTCACTGTCCCTTGGAACTGCATTCGCTGCCACACAGACATTCGCGCTCTGCTAAAGCATTGCTTCGTAATGGGGCAACACTCTGTATCTCTCTCTGGCAGAGCCCGGCTGCCAAATTGGAAACGTCCAGACATTGCGCCCACAGGAAAGCTGCCAGCACTGAAAGCTCTAGCTGGTTTTCACTGTCCCTTGGAACTGCATTCGCTGCCACACAGACATTCGCGCTCTGCTAAAGCATTGCTTCCTAATGGGGCAACACTCTGTATCTCTCTCTGGCAGAGCCCGGCTGCCAAATTGGAAACGTCCAGACATTGCGCCCACAGGAAAGCTGCCAGCACTGAAAGCTCTAGCTGGTTTTCACTGTCCCTTGGAACTGCATTCGCTGCCACACAGACATTCGCGCTCTGCTAAAGCATTGCTTCGTAATGGGGCAACACTCTGTATCTCTCTCTGGCAGAGCCCAGCTGCCAAATTGGAAACGTCTAGAGATTGCGCCCACAGGAAAGCTGCCAGCACTGAAAGCTCTAGCTGGTTTTCACTGTCCCTTGGAACTGCATTCGCTGCCACACAGACATTCGCGCTCTGCTAAAGCATTGCTTCGTAATGGGGCAACACTCTGTATCTCTCTCTGGCAGAGCCCAGCTGCCAAATTGGAAACGTCCAGAGATTGCGCCCACAGGAAAGCTGCCAGCACTGAAAGCTCTAGCTGGTTTTCACTGTCCCTTGGAACTGCATTCGCTGCCACACAGACATTCGCGCTCTGCTAAAGCATTGCTTCGTAATGGGGCAACACTCTGTATCTCTCTCTGGCAGAGCCCGGCTGCCAAATTGGAAACGTCCAGACATTGCGCCCACAGGAAAGCTGCCAGCACTGAAAGCTCTAGCTGGTTTTCACTGTCCCTTGGAACTGCATTCGCTGCCACACAGACATTCGCGCTCTGCTAAAGCATTGCTTCGTAATGGGGCAACACTCTGTATCTCTCTCTGGCAGAGCCCGGCTGCCAAATTGGAAACGTCCAGACATTGCGCCCACAGGAAAGCTGCCAGCACTGAAAGCTCTAGCTGGTTTTCACTGTCCCTTGGAACTGCATTCGCTGCCACACAGACATTCGCGCTCTGCTAAAGCATTGCTTCCTAATGGGGCAACACTCTGTATGTCTCTCTGGCAGAGCCCGGCTGCCAAATTGGAAACGTCCAGACATTGCGCCCACAGGAAAGCTGCCAGCACTGAAAGCTCTAGCTGGTTTTCACTGTCCCTTGGAACTGCATTCGCTGCCACACAGACATTCGCGCTCTGCTAAAGCATTGCTTCCTAATGGGGCAACACTCTGTATCTCTCTCTGGCAGAGCCCGGCTGCCAAATTGGAAACGTCCAGAGATTGCGCCCACAGGAAAGCTGCCAGCACTGAAAGCTCTAGCTGGTTTTCACTGTCCCTTGGAACTGCATTCGCTGCCACACAGACATTCGCGCTCTGCTAAAGCATTGCTTCGTAATGGGGCAACACTCTGTATCTCTCTCTGGCAGAGCCCGGCTGCCAAATTGGAAACGTCCAGAGATTGCGCCCACAGGAAAGCTGCCAGCACTGAAAGCTCTAGCTGGTTTTCACTGTCCCTTGGAACTGCATTGGCTGCCACACAGACATTCGCGCTCTGCTAAAGCATTGCTTCGTAATGGGGCAACACTCTGTATCTCTCTCTGGCAGAGCCCGGCTGCCAAATTGGAAACGTCCAGAGATTGCGCCCACAGGAAAGCTGCCAGCACTGAAAGCTCTAGCTGGTTTTCACTGTCCCTTGGAACTGCATTCGCTGCCACACAGACATTCGCGCTCTGCTAAAGCATTGCTTCGTAATGGGGCAACACTCTGTAACTCTCTCTGGCAGAGCCCGGCTGCCAAATTGGAAACGTCCAGAGATTGCGCCCACAGGAAAGCTGCCAGCACTGAAAGCTCTAGCTGGTTTTCACTGTCCCTTGGAACTGCATTCGCTGCCACACAGACATTCGCGCTCTGCTAAAGCATTGCTTCGTAATGGGGCAACACTCTGTATCTCTCTCTGGCAGAGCCCGGCTGCCAAATTGGAAACGTCCAGACATTGCGCCCACAGGAAAGCTGCCAGCACTGAAAGCTCTAGCTGGTTTTCACTGTCCCTTGGAACTGCATTCGCTGCCACACAGACATTCGCGCTCTGCTAAAGCATTGCTTCGTAATGGGGCAACACTCTGTATCTCTGGCAGAGCCCGGCTGCCAAATTGGAAACGTCCGGAGATTGCGCCCACAGGAAAGCTGCCAGCACTGAAAGCTCTAGCTGGTTTTCACTGTCCCTTGGAACTGCATTCGCTGCCACACAGACATTCGCGCTCTGCTAAAGCATTGCTTCGTAATGGGGCAACACTCTGTATCTCTCTCTGGCAGAGCCCGGCTGCCAAATTGGAAACGGCCAGAGATTGCGCCCACAGGAAAGATGCCAGCACTGAAAGCTCTAGATGGTTTTCACTGTCCCTTGGAACTGCATTCGCTGCCACACAGACATTCGCGCTCTGCTAAAGCATTGCTTCGTAATGGGGCAACACTCTGTATCTCTCTCTGGCAGAGCCCGGCTGCCAAATTGGAAACGTCCAGACATTGCGCCCACAGGAAAGCTGCCAGCACTGAAAGCTCTAGCTGGTTTTCACTGTCCCTTGGAACTGCATTCGCTGCCACACAGACATTCGCGCTCTGCTAAAGCATTGCTTCGTAATGGGGCAACACTCTGTATCTCTCTCTGGCAGAGCCCGGCTGCCAAATTGGAAACGTCCAGACATTGCGCCCACAGGAAAGCTGCCAGCACTGAAAGCTCTAGCTGGTTTTCACTGTCCCTTGGAACTGCATTCGCTGCCACACAGACATTTGCGCTCTGCTAAAGCATTGCTTCGTAATGGGGCAACACTCTGTATCTCTCTCTGGCAGAGCCCGGCTGCCAAATTGGAAACGTCCAGAGATTGCGCCCACAGGAAAGCTGCCAGCACTGAAAGCTCTAGCTGGTTTTCACTGTCCCTTGGAACTGCATTCGCTGCCACACAGACATTCGCGCTCTGCTAAAGCATTGCTTCGTAATGGGGCAACACTCTGTATCTCTCTCTGGCAGAGCCTGGCTGCCAAATTGGAAACGTCCAGAGATTGCGCCCACAGGAAAGCTGCCAGCACTGAAAGCTCTAGCTGGTTTTCACTGTCCCTTGGAACTGCATTCGCTGCCACACAGACATTCGCGCTCTGCTAAAGCATTGCTTCCTAATGGGGCAACACTCTGTATCTCTCTGTGGCAGAGCCCGGCTGCCAAATTGGAAACGTCCAGAGATTGCGCCCACAGGAAAGATGCCAGCACTGAAAGCTCTAGCTGGTTTTCACTGTCCCTTGGAACTGCATTCGCTGCCACACAGACATTCGCGCTCTGCTAAAGCATTCCTTCCTAATGGGGCAACACTCTGTATCTCTCTCTGGCAGAGCCCGGCTGCCAAATTGGAAACGTCCAGAGATTGCGCCCACAGGAAAGCTGCCAGCACTGAAAGCTCTAGCTGGTTTTCACTGTCCCTTGGAACTGCATTCGCTGCCACACAGACATTCGCGCTCTGCTAAAGCATTGCTTCGTAATGGGGCAACACTCTGTATCTCTCTCTGGCAGAGCCCGGCTGCCAAATTGGAAACGGCCAGAGATTGCGCCCACAGGAAAGATGCCAGCACTGAAAGCTCTAGATGGTTTTCACTGTCCCTTGGAACTGCATTCGCTGCCACACAGACATTCGCGCTCTGCTAAAGCATTGCTTCGTAATGGGGCAACACTCTGTATCTCTCTCTGGCAGAGCCCGGCTGCCAAATTGGAAACGTCCAGACATTGTGCCCACAGGAAAGCTGCCAGCACTGAAAGCTCTAGCTGGTTTTCACTGTCCCTTGGAACTGCATTCGCTGCCACACAGACATTCGCGCTCTGCTAAAGCATTGCTTCGTAATGGGGCAACACTCTGTATCTCTCTCTGGCAGAGCCCCGCTGCCAAATTGGAAACGTGCAGAGATTGCGCCCACAGGAAAGCTGCCAGCACTGAAAGCTCTAGCTGGTTTTCACTGTCCCTTGGAACTGCATTCGCTGCCACACAGACATTCGAGCTCTGCTAAAGCATTGCTTCCTAATGGGGCAACACTCTGTATCTCTGGCAGAGCCCGGCTGCCAAATTGGAAACGTCCAGAGATTGCGCCCACAGGAAAGCTACCAGCACTGAAAGCTCTAGCTGGTTTTCACTGTCCCTTGGAACTGCATTCGCTGCCACACAGACATTCACGCTCTGCTAAAGCATTGCTTCGTAATGGGGCAACACTCTGTATCTCTCTCTGGCAGAGCCCGGCTGCCAAATTGGAAACGTCCAGAGATTGCGCCCACAGGAAAGATGCCAGCACTGAAAGCTCTAGCTGGTTTTCACTGTCCCTTGGAACTGCATTCGCTGCCACACAGACATTCGCGCTCTGCTAAAGCATTGCTTCCTAATGGGGCAACACTCTGTATCTCTCTCTGGCAGAGCCCGGCTGCCAAATTGGAAACGTCCAGAGATTGCGCCCACAGGAAAGCTGCCAGCACTGAAAGCTCTAGCTGGTTTTCACTGTCCCTTGGATCTGCATTTGCTGCCACACAGACATTCGCGCTCTGCTAAAGCATTGCTTCGTAATGGGGCAACACTCTGTATCTCTCTCTGGCAGAGCCCGGCTGCCAAATTGGAAACGTCCAGAGATTGCGCCCACAGGAAAGCTGCCAGCACTGAAAGCTCTAGCTGGTTTTCACTGTCCCTTGGAACTGCATTCGCTGCCACACAGACATTCGCGCTCTGCTAAAGCATTGCTTCGTAATGGGGCAACACTCTGTATCTCTCTCTGGCAGAGCCCGGCTGCCAAATTGGAAACGTCCAGAGATTGCGCCCACAGGAAAGCTGCCAGCACTGAAAGCTCTAGCTGGTTTTCACTGTCCCTTGGAACTGCATTCGCTGCCACACAGACATTCGCGCTCTGCTAAAGCATTGCTTCGTAATGGGGCAACACTCTGTATCTCTCTCTGGCAGAGCCCGGCTGCCAAATTGGAAACGTCCAGAGATTGCGCCCACAGGAAAGCTGCCAGCACTGAAAGCTCTAGCTGGTTTTCACTGTCCCTTGGAACTGCATTCGCTGCCACACAGACATTCGCGCTCTGCTAAAGCATTGCTTCCTAATGGGGCAACACTCTGTATCTCTGGCAGAGCCCGGCTGCCAAATTGGAAACGTCCAGAGATTGCGCCCACAGGAAAGCTGCCAGCACTGAAAGCTCTAGCTGGTTTTCACTGTCCCTTGGAACTGCATTCGCTGCCACACAGACATTCGCGCTCTGCTAAAGCATTGCTTCGTAATGGGGCAACACTCTGTATCTCTCTCTGGCAGAGCCCGGCTGCCAAATTGGAAACGTCCAGACATTGCGCCCACAGGAAAGCTGCCAGCACTGAAAGCTCTAGCTGGTTTTCACTGTCCCTTGGAACTGCATTCGCTGCCACACAGACATTCGCGCTCTGCTAAAGCATTGCTTCGTAATGGGGCAACACTCTGTATCTCTCTCTGGCAGAGCCCGGCTGCCAAATTGGAAACGTCCAGAGATTGCGCCCACAGGAAAGCTGCCAGCACTGAAAGCTCTAGCTGGTTTTCACTGTCCCTTGGAACTGCATTCGCTGCCACACAGACATTCGCGCTCTGCTAAAGCAGTGCTTCGTAATGGGGCAACACTCTGTATCTCTCTCTGGCAGAGCCCGGCTGCCAAATTGGAAACGTCCAGAGATTGCGCCCACAGGAAAGCTGCCAGCACTGAAAGCTCTAGCTGGTTTTCACTGTCCCTTGGAACTGCATTCGCTGCCACACAGACATTCGCGCTCTGCTAAAGCATTGCTTCCTAATGGGGCAACACTCTGTATCTCTCTCTGGCAGAGCCCGGCTGCCAAATTGGAAACGTCCAGAGATTGCGCCCACAGGAAAGATGCCAGCACTGAAAGCTCTAGCTGGTTTTCACTGTCCCTTGGAACTGCATTCGCTGCCACACAGACATTCGCGCTCTGCTAAAGCATTGCTTCGTAATGGGGCAACACTCTGTATCTCTCTCTGGCAGAGCCCGGCTGCCAAATTGGAAACGTCCAGAGATTGCGCCCACAGGAAAGATGCCAGCACTGAAAGCTCTAGCTGGTTTTCACTGTCCCTTGGAACTGCATTCGCTGCCACACAGACATTCGCGCTCTGCTAAAGCATTGCTTCGTAATGGGGCAACACTCTGTATCTCTCTCTGGCAGAGCCCGGCTGCCAAATTGGAAACGTCCAGACATTGCGCCCACAGGAAAGCTGCCAGCACTGAAAGCTCTAGCTGGTTTTCACTGTCCCTTGGAACTGCATTCGCTGCCACACAGACATTCGCGCTCTGCTAAAGCATTGCTTCCTAATGGGGCAACACTCTGTATCTCTCTGTGGCAGAGCCCGGCTGCCAAATTGGAAACGTCCAGAGATTGCGCCCACAGGAAAGATGCCAGCACTGAAAGCTCTAGCTGGTTTTCACTGTCCCTTGGAACTGCATTCGCTGCCACACAGACATTCGCGCTCTGCTAAAGCATTGCTTCGTAATGGGGCAACACTCTGTATCTCTGGCAGAGCCCGGCTGCCAAATTGGAAACGTCCGGAGATTGCGCCCACAGGAAAGCTGCCAGCACTGAAAGCTCTAGCTGGTTTTCACTGTCCCTTGGAACTGCATTCGCTGCCACACAGACATTCGCGTTCTGCTAAAGCATTGCTTCGTAATGGGGCAACACTCTGTATCTCTCTCTGGCAGAGCCCGGCTGCCAAATTGGAAACGGCCAGAAATTGCGCCCACAGGAAAGATGCCAGCACTGAAAGCTCTAGATGGTTTTCACTGTCCCTTGGAACTGCATTCGCTGCCACACAGACATTCGCGCTCTGCTAAAGCATTGCTTCGTAATGGGGCAACACTCTGTATCTCTCTCTGGCAGAGCCCGGCTGCCAAATTGGAAACGTCCAGACATTGCGCCCACAGGAAAGCTGCCAGCACTGAAAGCTCTAGCTGGTTTTCACTGTCCCTTGGAACTGCATTCGCTGCCACACAGACATTCGCGCTCTGCTAAAGCATTGCTTCGTAATGGGGCAACACTCTGTATCTCTCTCTGGCAGAGCCCGGCTGCCAAATTGGAAACGTCCAGACATTGCGCCCACAGGAAAGCTGCCAGCACTGAAAGCTCTAGCTGGTTTTCACTGTCCCTTGGAACTGCATTCGCTGCCACACAGACATTCGCGCTCTGCTAAAGCAGTGCTTCGTAATGGGGCAACACTCTGTATCTCTCTCTGGCAGAGCCCGGCTGCCAAATTGGAAACGTCCAGAGATTGCGCCCACAGGAAAGCTGCCAGCACTGAAAGCTCTAGCTGGTTTTCACTGTCCCTTGGAACTGCATTCGCTGCCACACAGACATTCGCGCTCTGCTAAAGCATTGCTTCGTAATGGGGCAACACTCTGTATCTCTCTCTGGCAGAGCCTGGCTGCCAAATTGGAAACGTCCAGAGATTGCGCCCACAGGAAAGCTGCCAGCACTGAAAGCTCTAGCTGGTTTTCACTGTCCCTTGGAACTGCATTCGCTGCCACACAGACATTCGCGCTCTGCTAAAGCATTGCTTCCTAATGGGGCAACACTCTGTATCTCTCTGTGGCAGAGCCCGGCTGCCAAATTGGAAACGTCCAGAGATTGCGCCCACAGGAAAGATGCCAGCACTGAAAGCTCTAGCTGGTTTTCACTGTCCCTTGGAACTGCATTCGCTGCCACACAGACATTCGCGCTCTGCTAAAGCATTGCTTCCTAATGGGGCAACACTCTGTATCTCTCTCTGGCAGAGCCCGGCTGCCAAATTGGAAACGTCCAGAGATTGCGCCCACAGGAAAGCTGCCAGCACTGAAAGCTCTAGCTGGTTTTCACTGTCCCTTGGAACTGCATTCGCTGCCACACAGACATTCGCGCTCTGCTAAAGCATTGCTTCCTAATGGGGCAACACTCTGTATCTCTCTCTGGCAGAGCCCGGCTGCCAAATTGGAAACGTCCAGAGATTGCGCCCACAGGAAAGCTGCCAGCACTGAAAGCTCTAGCTGGTTTTCACTGTCCCTTGGAACTGCATTCGCTGCCACACAGACATTCGCGCTCTGCTAAAGCATTGCTTCGTAATGGGGCAACACTCTGTATCTCTCTCTGGCAGAGCCCGGCTGCCAAATTGGAAACGTCCAGACATTGTGCCCACAGGAAAGCTGCCAGCACTGAAAGCTCTAGCTGGTTTTCACTGTCCCTTGGAACTGCATTCGCTGCCACACAGACATTCGCGCTCTGCTAAAGCATTGCTTCGTAATGGGGCAACACTCTGTATCTCTCTCTGGCAGAGCCCCGCTGCCAAATTGGAAACGTCCAGAGATTGCGCCCACAGGAAAGCTGCCAGCACTGAAAGCTCTAGCTGGTTTTCACTGTCCCTTGGAACTGCATTCGCTGCCACACAGACATTCGCGCTCTGCTAAAGCATTGCTTCCTAATGGGGCAACACTCTGTATCTCTGGCAGAGCCCGGCTGCCAAATTGGAAACGTCCAGAGATTGCGCCCACAGGAAAGCTACCAGCACTGAAAGCTCTAGCTGGTTTTCACTGTCCCTTGGAACTGCATTCGCTGCCACACAGACATTCGCGCTCTGCTAAAGCATTGCTTCGTAATGGGGCAACACTCTGTATCTCTCTCTGGCAGAGCCCGGCTGCCAAATTGGAAACGTCCAGAGATTGCGCCCACAGGAAAGCTGCCAGCACTGAAAGCTCTAGCTGGTTTTCACTGTCCCTTGGATCTGCATTTGCTGCCACACAGACATTCGCGCTCTGCTAAAGCATTGCTTCGTAATGGGGCAACACTCTGTATCTCTCTCTGGCAGAGCCCGGCTGCCAAATTGGAAACGTCCAGAGATTGCGCCCACAGGAAAGCTGCCAGCACTGAAAGCTCTAGCTGGTTTTCACTGTCCCTTGGAACTGCATTCGCTGCCACACAGACATTCGCGCTCTGCTAAAGCATTGCTTCGTAATGGGGCAACACTCTGTATCTCTCTCTGGCAGAGCCCGGCTGCCAAATTGGAAACGTCCAGACATTGTGCCCACAGGAAAGCTGCCAGCACTGAAAGCTCTAGCTGGTTTTCACTGTCCCTTGGAACTGCATTCGCTGCCACACAGACATTCGCGCTCTGCTAAAGCATTGCTTCCTAATGGGGCAACACTCTGTATCTCTCTCTGGCAGAGCCCGGCTGCCAAATTGGAAACGTCCAGAGATTGCGCCCACAGGAAAGCTGCCAGCACTGAAAGCTCTAGCTGGTTTTCACTGTCCCTTGGAACTGCATTCGCTGCCACACAGACATTCGAGCTCTGCTAAAGCATTGCTTCCTAATGGGGCAACACTCTGTATCTCTGGCAGAGCCCGGCTGCCAAATTGGAAACGTCCAGAGATTGCGCCCACAGGAAAGCTGCCAGCACTGAAAGCTCTAGCTGGTTTTCACTGTCCCTTGGAACTGCATTCGCTGCCACACAGACATTCGCGCTCTGCTAAAGCATTGCTTCGTAATGGGGCAACACTCTGTATCTCTCTCTGGCAGAGCCCGGCTGCCAAATTGGAAACGTCCAGACATTGCGCCCACAGGAAAGCTGCCAGCACTGAAAGCTCTAGCTGGTTTTCACTGTCCCTTGGAACTGCATTCGCTGCCACACAGACATTCGCGCTCTGCTAAAGCATTGCTTCGTAATGGGGCAACACTCTGTATCTCTCTCTGGCAGAGCCCGGCTGCCAAATTGGAAACGTCCAGAGATTGCGCCCACAGGAAAGCTGCCAGCACTGAAAGCTCTAGCTGGTTTTCACTGTCCCTTGGAACTGCATTCGCTGCCACACATACATTCGCGCTCTGCTAAAGCAGTGCTTCGTAATGGGGCAACACTCTGTATCTCTCTCTGGCAGAGCCCGGCTGCCAAATTGGAAACGTCCAGACATTGCGCCCACAGGAAAGCTGCCAGCACTGAAAGCTCTAGCTGGTTTTCACTGTCCCTTGGAACTGCATTCGCTGCCACACAGACATTCGCGCTCTGCTAAAGCATTGCTTCCTAATGGGGCAACACTCTGTATCTCTCTCTGGCAGAGCCCGGCTGCCAAATTGGAAACGTCCAGAGATTGCGCCCACAGGAAAGATGCCAGCACTGAAAGCTCTAGCTGGTTTTCACTGTCCCTTGGAACTGCATTCGCTGCCACACAGACATTCGCGCTCTGCTAAAGCATTGCTTCGTAATGGGGCAACACTCTGTATCTCTCTCTGGCAGAGCCCGGCTGCCAAATTGGAAACGTCCAGACATTGCGCCCACAGGAAAGCTGCCAGCACTGAAAGCTCTAGCTGGTTTTCACTGTCCCTTGGAACTGCATTCGCTGCCACACAGACATTCGCGCTCTGCTAAAGCATTGCTTCCTAATGGGGCAACACTCTGTATCTCTCTGTGGCAGAGCCCGGCTGCCAAATTGGAAACGTCCAGAGATTGCGCCCACAGGAAAGATGCCAGCACTGAAAGCTCTAGCTGGTTTTCACTGTCCCTTGGAACTGCATTCGCTGCCACACAGACATTCGCGCTCTGCTAAAGCATTGCTTCGTAATGGGGCAACACTCTGTATCTCTCTCTGGCAGAGCCCGGCTGCCAAATTGGAAACGTCCAGACATTGCGCCCACAGGAAAGCTGCCAGCACTGAAAGCTCTAGCTGGTTTTCACTGTCCCTTGGAACTGCATTCGCTGCCACACAGACATTCGCGCTCTGCTAAAGCATTGCTTCGTAATGGGGCAACACTCTGTATCTCTCTCTGGCAGAGCCCGGCTGCCAAATTGGAAACGTCCAGAGATTGCGCCCACAGGAAAGCTGCCAGCACTGAAAGCTCTAGCTGGTTTTCACTGTCCCTTGGAACTGCATTCGCTGCCACACAGACATTCGCGCTCTGCTAAAGCATTGCTTCGTAATGGGGCAACACTCTGTATCTCTCTCTGGCAGAGCCCGGCTGCCAAATTGGAAACGTCCAGACATTGTGCCCACAGGAAAGCTGCCAGCACTGAAAGCTCTAGCTGGTTTTCACTGTCCCTTGGAACTGCATTCGCTGCCACACAGACATTCGAGCTCTGCTAAAGCATTGCTTCCTAATGGGGCAACACTCTGTATCTCTCTCTGGCAGAGCCCGGCTGCCAAATTGGAAACGTCCAGAGATTGCGCCCACAGGAAAGCTACCAGCACTGAAAGCTCTAGCTGGTTTTCACTGTCCCTTGGAACTGCATTCGCTGCCACACAGACATTCACGCTCTGCTAAAGCATTGCTTCGTAATGGGGCAACACTCTGTATCTCTCTCTGGCAGAGCCCGGCTGCCAAATTGGAAACGTCCAGAGATTGCGCCCACAGGAAAGATGCCAGCACTGAAAGCTCTAGCTGGTTTTCACTGTCCCTTGGAACTGCATTCGCTGCCACACAGACATTCGCGCTCTGCTAAAGCATTGCTTCGTAATGGGGCAACACTCTGTATCTCTCTCTGGCAGAGCCCGGCTGCCAAATTGGAAACGTCCAGAGATTGCGCCCACAGGAAAGCTGCCAGCACTGAAAGCTCTAGCTGGTTTTCACTGTCCCTTGGATCTGCATTTGCTGCCACACAGACATTCGCGCTCTGCTAAAGCATTGCTTCGTAATGGGGCAACACTCTGTATCTCTCTCTGGCAGAGCCCGGCTGCCAAATTGGAAACGTCCAGAGATTGCGCCCACAGGAAAGCTGCCAGCACTGAAAGCTCTAGCTGGTTTTCACTGTCCCTTGGAACTGCATTCGCTGCCACACAGACATTCGCGCTCTGCTAAAGCATTGCTTCGTAATGGGGCAACACTCTGTATCTCTCTCTGGCAGAGCCCGGCTGCCAAATTGGAAACGTCCAGACATTGTGCCCACAGGAAAGCTGCCAGCACTGAAAGCTCTAGCTGGTTTTCACTGTCCCTTGGAACTGCATTCGCTGCCACACAGACATTCGCGCTCTGCTAAAGCATTGCTTCCTAATGGGGCAACACTCTGTATCTCTCTCTGGCAGAGCCCGGCTGCCAAATTGGAAACGTCCAGAGATTGCGCCCACAGGAAAGCTGCCAGCACTGAAAGCTCTAGCTGGTTTTCACTGTCCCTTGGAACTGCATTCGCTGCCACACAGACATTCGAGCTCTGCTAAAGCATTGCTTCCTAATGGGGCAACACTCTGTATCTCTGGCAGAGCCCGGCTGCCAAATTGGAAACGTCCAGAGATTGCGCCCACAGGAAAGCTGCCAGCACTGAAAGCTCTAGCTGGTTTTCACTGTCCCTTGGAACTGCATTCGCTGCCACACAGACATTCGCGCTCTGCTAAAGCATTGCTTCGTAATGGGGCAACACTCTGTATCTCTCTCTGGCAGAGCCCGGCTGCCAAATTGGAAACGTGCAGAGATTGCGCCCACAGGAAAGCTGCCAGCACTGAAAGCTCTAGCTGGTTTTCACTGTCCCTTGGAACTGCATTCGCTGCCACACAGACATTCGCGCTCTGCTAAAGCATTGCTTCGTAATGGGGCAACACTCTGTATCTCTCTCTGGCAGAGCCCGGCTGCCAAATTGGAAACGTCCAGAGATTGCGCCCACAGGAAAGCTGCCAGCACTGAAAGCTCTAGCTGGTTTTCACTGTCCCTTGGAACTGCATTCGCTGCCACACATACATTCGCGCTCTGCTAAAGCAGTGCTTCGTAATGGGGCAACACTCTGTATCTCTCTCTGGCAGAGCCCGGCTGCCAAATTGGAAACGTCCAGACATTGCGCCCACAGGAAAGCTGCCAGCACTGAAAGCTCTAGCTGGTTTTCACTGTCCCTTGGAACTGCATTCGCTGCCACACAGACATTCGCGCTCTGCTAAAGCATTGCTTCCTAATGGGGCAACACTCTGTATCTCTCTCTGGCAGAGCCCGGCTGCCAAATTGGAAACGTCCAGAGATTGCGCCCACAGGAAAGATGCCAGCACTGAAAGCTCTAGCTGGTTTTCACTGTCCCTTGGAACTGCATTCGCTGCCACACAGACATTCGCGCTCTGCTAAAGCATTGCTTCGTAATGGGGCAACACTCTGTATCTCTCTCTGGCAGAGCCCGGCTGCCAAATTGGAAACGTCCAGAGATTGCGCCCACAGGAAAGATGCCAGCACTGAAAGCTCTAGCTGGTTTTCACTGTCCCTTGGAACTGCATTCGCTGCCACACAGACATTCGCGCTCTGCTAAAGCATTGCTTCGTAATGGGGCAACACTCTGTATCTCTCTCTGGCAGAGCCCGGCTGCCAAATTGGAAACGTCCAGAGATTGCGCCCACAGGAAAGCTGCCAGCACTGAAAGCTCTAGCTGGTTTTCACTGTCCCTTGGAACTGCATTCGCTGCCACACAGACATTCGCGCTCTGCTAAAGCATTGCTTCGTAATGGGGCAACACTCTGTATCTCTCTCTGGCAGAGCCCGGCTGCCAAATTGGAAACGTCCAGACATTGTGCCCACAGGAAAGCTGCCAGCACTGAAAGCTCTAGCTGGTTTTCACTGTCCCTTGGAACTGCATTCGCTGCCACACAGACATTCGAGCTCTGCTAAAGCATTGCTTCCTAATGGGGCAACACTCTGTATCTCTGGCAGAGCCCGGCTGCCAAATTGGAAACGTCCAGAGATTGCGCCCACAGGAAAGCTACCAGCACTGAAAGCTCTAGCTGGTTTTCACTGTCCCTTGGAACTGCATTCGCTGCCACACAGACATTCACGCTCTGCTAAAGCATTGCTTCGTAATGGGGCAACACTCTGTATCTCTCTCTGGCAGAGCCCGGCTGCCAAATTGGAAACGTCCAGAGATTGCGCCCACAGGAAAGCTGCCAGCACTGAAAGCTCTAGCTGGTTTTCACTGTCCCTTGGAACTGCATTGGCTGCCACACAGACATTCGCGCTCTGCTAAAGCATTGCTTCGTAATGGGGCAACACTCTGTATCTCTCTCTGGCAGAGCCCGGCTGCCAAATTGGAAACGTCCAGAGATTGCGCCCACAGGAAAGCTGCCAGCACTGAAAGCTCTAGCTGGTTTTCACTGTCCCTTGGAACTGCATTGGCTGCCACACAGACATTCGCGCTCTGCTAAAGCATTGCTTCGTAATGGGGCAACACTCTGTATCTCTCTCTGGCAGAGCCCGGCTGCCAAATTGGAAACGTCCAGAGATTGCGCCCACAGGAAAGCTGCCAGCACTGAAAGCTCTAGCTGGTTTTCACTGTCCCTTGGAACTGCATTCGCTGCCACACAGACATTCGAGCTCTGCTAAAGCATTGCTTCCTAATGGGGCAACACTCTGTATCTCTGGCAGAGCCCGGCTGCCAAATTGGAAACGTCCAGAGATTGCGCCCACAGGAAAGCTGCCAGCACTGAAAGCTCTAGCTGGTTTTCACTGTCCCTTGGAACTGCATTCGCTGCCACACAGACATTCGCGCTCTGCTAAAGCATTGCTTCGTAATGGGGCAACACTCTGTATCTCTCTCTGGCAGAGCCCCGCTGCCAAATTGGAAACGTCCAGAGATTGCGCCCACAGGAAAGCTGCCAGCACTGAAAGCTCTAGCTGGTTTTCACTGTCCCTTGGAACTGCATTCGCTGCCACACAGACATTCGTGCTCTGCTAAAGCATTGCTTCGTAATGGGGCAACACTCTGTATCTCTCTCTGGCAGAGCCCGGCTGCCAAATTGGAAACGTCCAGACATTGTGCCCACAGGAAAGCTGCCAGCACTGAAAGCTCTAGCTGGTTTTCACTGTCCCTTGGAACTGCATTCGCTGCCACACAGACATTCGAGCTCTGCTAAAGCATTGCTTCCTAATGGGGCAACACTCTGTATCTCTGGCAGAGCCCGGCTGCCAAATTGGAAACGTCCAGAGATTGCGCCCACAGGAAAGCTACCAGCACTGAAAGCTCTAGCTGGTTTTCACTGTCCCTTGGAACTGCATTCGCTGCCACACAGACATTCACGCTCTGCTAAAGCATTGCTTCGTAATGGGGCAACACTCTGTATCTCTCTCTGGCAGAGCCCGGCTGCCAAATTGGAAACGTCCAGAGATTGCGCCCACAGGAAAGATGCCAGCACTGAAAGCTCTAGCTGGTTTTCACTGTCCCTTGGAACTGCATTCGCTGCCACACAGACATTCGCGCTCTGCTAAAGCATTGCTTCCTAATGGGGCAACACTCTGTATCTCTCTCTGGCAGAGCCCGGCTGCCAAATTGGAAACGTCCAGAGATTGCGCCCACAGGAAAGCTGCCAGCACTGAAAGCTCTAGCTGGTTTTCACTGTCCCTTGGAACTGCATTCGCTGCCACACAGACATTCGCGCTCTGCTAAAGCATTGCTTCGTAATGGGGCAACACTCTGTATCTCTCTCTGGCAGAGCCCGGCTGCCAAATTGGAAATGTCCAGACATTGTGCCCACAGGAAAGCTGCCAGCACTGAAAGCTCTAGCTGGTTTTCACTGTCCCTTGGAACTGCATTCGCTGCCACACAGACATTCGCGCTCTGCTAAAGCATTGCTTCGTAATGGGGCAACACTCTGTATCTCTCTCTGGCAGAGCCCGGCTGCCAAATTGGAAACGTCCAGAGATTGCGCCCACAGGAAAGCTGCCAGCACTGAAAGCTCTAGCTGGTTTTCACTGTCCCTTGGAACTGCATTCGCTGCCACACAGACATTCGCGCTCTGCTAAAGCAGTGCTTCGTAATGGGGCAACACTCTGTATCTCTCTCTGGCAGAGCCCGGCTGCCAAATTGGAAACGTCCAGAGATTGCGCCCACAGGAAAGCTGCCAGCACTGAAAGCTCTAGCTGGTTTTCACTGTCCCTTGGAACTGCATTCGCTGCCACACAGACATTCACGCTCTGCTAAAGCATTGCTTCGTAATGGGGCAACACTCTGTATCTCTCTCTGGCAGAGCCCGGCTGCCAAATTGGAAACATCCAGACATTGCGCCCACAGGAAAGCTGCCAGCACTGAAAGCTCTAGCTGGTTTTCACTGTCCCTTGGAACTGCATTCGCTGCCACACAGACATTCGCGCTCTGCTAAAGCATTGCTTCGTAATGGGGCAACACTCTGTATCTCTCTCTGGCAGAGCCCGGCTGCCAAATTGGAAACGTCCAGAGATTGCGCCCACAGGAAAGCTGCCAGCACTGAAAGCTCTAGCTGGTTTTCACTGTCCCTTGGAACTGCATTCGCTGCCACACATACATTCGCGCTCTGCTAAAGCAGTGCTTCGTAATGGGGCAACACTCTGTATCTCTCTCTGGCAGAGCCCGGCTGCCAAATTGGAAACGTCCAGAGATTGCGCCCACAGGAAAGCTGCCAGCACTGAAAGCTCTAGCTGGTTTTCACTGTCCCTTGGAACTGCATTCGCTGCCACACAGACATTCGCGCTCTGCTAAAGCATTGCTTCCTAATGGGGCAACACTCTGTATCTCTCTGTGGCAGAGCCCGGCTGCCAAATTGGAAACGTCCAGAGATTGCGCCCACAGGAAAGATGCCAGCACTGAAAGCTCTAGCTGGTTTTCACTGTCCCTTGGAACTGCATTCGCTGCCACACAGACATTCGTGCTCTGCTAAAGCATTGCTTCGTAATGGGGCAACACTCTGTATCTCTCTCTGGCAGAGCCCGGCTGCCAAATTGGAAACGTCCAGAGATTGCGCCCACAGGAAAGCTGCCAGCACTGAAAGCTCTAGCTGGTTTTCACTGTCCCTTGGAACTGCATTCGCTGCCACACAGACATTCGCGCTCTGCTAAAGCATTGCTTCGTAATGGGGCAACACTCTGTATCTCTCTCTGGCAGAGCCCGGCTGCCAAATTGGAAACGTCCAGAGATTGCGCCCACAGGAAAGCTGCCAGCACTGAAAGCTCTAGCTGGTTTTCACTGTCCCTTGGAACTGCATTCGCTGCCACACAGACATTCGCGCTCTGCTAAAGCATTGCTTCGTAATGGGGCAACACTCTGTATCTCTCTCTGGCAGAGCCCGGCTGCCAAATTGGAAACGTCCAGAGATTGCGCCCACAGGAAAGCTGCCAGCACTGAAAGCTCTAGCTGGTTTTCACTGTCCCTTGGAACTGCATTCGCTGCCACACAGACATTCGAGCTCTGCTAAAGCATTGCTTCCTAATGGGGCAACACTCTGTATCTCTGGCAGAGCCCGGCTGCCAAATTGGAAACGTCCAGAGATTGCGCCCACAGGAAAGCTACCAGCACTGAAAGCTCTAGCTGGTTTTCACTGTCCCTTGGAACTGCATTCGCTGCCACACAGACATTCACGCTCTGCTAAAGCATTGCTTCGTAATGGGGCAACACTCTGTATCTCTCTCTGGCAGAGCCCGGCTGCCAAATTGGAAACGTCCAGAGATTGCGCCCACAGGAAAGATGCCAGCACTGAAAGCTCTAGCTGGTTTTCACTGTCCCTTGGAACTGCATTCGCTGCCACACAGACATTCGCGCTCTGCTAAAGCATTGCTTCGTAATGGGGCAACACTCTGTATCTCTCTCTGGCAGAGCCCGGCTGCCAAATTGGAAACGTCCAGAGATTGCGCCCACAGGAAAGCTGCCAGCACTGAAAGCTCTAGCTGGTTTTCACTGTCCCTTGGAACTGCATTCGCTGCCACACAGACATTCGCGCTCTGCTAAAGCATTGCTTCCTAATGGGGCAACACTCTGTATCTCTCTCTGGCAGAGCCCGGCTGCCAAATTGGAAACGTCCAGAGATTGCGCCCACAGGAAAGCTGCCAGCACTGAAAGCTCTAGCTGGTTTTCACTGTCCCTTGGAACTGCATTCGCTGCCACACAGACATTCGAGCTCTGCTAAAGCATTGCTTCCTAATGGGGCAACACTCTGTATCTCTGGCAGACCCCGGCTGCCAAATTGGAAACGTCCAGAGATTGCGCCCACAGGAAAGCTGCCAGCACTGAAAGCTCTAGCTGGTTTTCACTGTCCCTTGGAACTGCATTCGCTGCCACACAGACATTCGCGCTCTGCTAAAGCATTGCTTCGTAATGGGGCAACACTCTGTATCTCTCTCTGGCAGAGCCCGGCTGCCAAATTGGAAACGTCCAGACATTGCGCCCACAGGAAAGCTGCCAGCACTGAAAGCTCTAGCTGGTTTTCACTGTCCCTTGGAACTGCATTCGCTGCCACACAGACATTCGCGCTCTGCTAAAGCATTGCTTCGTAATGGGGCAACACTCTGTATCTCTCTCTGGCAGAGCCCGGCTGCCAAATTGGAAACGTCCAGACATTGCGCCCACAGGAAAGCTGCCAGCACTGAAAGCTCTAGCTGGTTTTCACTGTCCCTTGGAACTGCATTCGCTGCCACACAGACATTCGCGCTCTGCTAAAACATTGCTTCGTAATGGGGAAACACTCTGTATCTCTCTGTGGCAGAGCCCGGCTGCCAAATTGGAAACGTCCAGAGATTGCGCCCACAGGAAAGCTGCCAGCACTGAAAGCTCTAGCTGGTTTTCACTGTCCCTTGGAACTGCATTCGCTGCCACACAGACATTTGCGCTCTGCTAAAGCAGTGCTTCCTAATGGGGCAACACTCTGTATCTCTCTCTGGCAGAGCCCGGCTGCCAAATTGGAAACGTGCAGAGATTGCGCCCACAGGAAAGCTGCCAGCACTGAAAGCTCTAGCTGGTTTTCACTGTCCCTTGGAACTGCATTCGCTGCCAGACATACATTCGCGCTCTGCTAAAGCATTGCTTCCTAATGGGGCAACACTCTGTATCTCTCTCTGGCAGAGCCCGGCTGCCAAATTGGAAACGTCCAGAGATTGCGCCACAGGAAAGATGCCAGCACTGAAAGCTCTAGCTGGTTTTCACTGTCCCTTGGAACTGCATTCGCTGCCACACAGACATTCGCGCTCTGCTAAAGCATTGCTTCGTAATGGGGCAACACTCTGTATCTCTCTCTGGCAGAGCCCGGCTGCCAAATTGGAAACGTCCAGAGATTGCGCCCACAGGAAAGCTGCCACCACTGAAAGCTCTAGCTGGTTTTCACTGTCCCTTGGAACTGCATTCGCTGCCACACAGACATTCGCGATCTGCTAAAGCATTGCTTCGTAATGGGGCAACACTCTGTATCTCTCTCTGGCAGAGCCCGGCTGCCAATTGGAAACGTCCAGAGATTGCGCCCACAGGAAAGCTGCCAGCACTGAAAGCTCTAGCTGGTTTTCACTGTCCCTTGGAACTGCATTCGCTGCCACACAGACATTCGCGCTCTGCTAAAGCATTGCTTCGTAATGGGGCAACACTCTGTATCTCTCTCTGGCAGAGCCCGGCTGCCAAATTGGAAACGTCCAGACATTGCGCCCACAGGAAAGCTGCCAGCACTGAAAGCTCTAGCTGGTTTTCACTGTCCCTTGGAACTGCATTCGCTGCCACACAGACATTCGCGCTCTGCTAAAGCATTGCTTCGTAATGGGGCAACACTCTGTATCTCTCTCTGGCAGAGCCCGGCTGCCAAATTGGAAACGTGCAGAGATTGCGCCCAAAGGAAAGCTGCCAGCACTGAAAACTCTAGCTGGTTTTCACTGTCCCTTGGAACTGCATTCGCTGCCACACAGACATTCGCGCTCTGCTAAAGCATTGCTTCGTAATGGGGCAACACTCTGTATCTCTCTCTGGCAGAGCCCGGCTGCCAAATTGGAAACGTCCAGAGATTGCGCCCACAGGAAAGCTGCCAGCACTGAAAGCTCTAGCTGGTTTTCACTGTCCCTTGGAACTGCATTCGCTGCCACACAGACATTCGCGCTCTGCTAAAGCATTGCTTCGTAATGGGGCAACACTCTGTATCTCTCTCTGGCAGAGCCCGGCTGCCAAATTGGAAACGTGCAGAGATTGCGCCCACAGGAAAGCTGCCAGCACTGAAAGCTCTAGCTGGTTTTCACTGTCCCTTGGAACTGCATTCGCTGCCACACAGACATTCGCGCTCTGCTAAAGCATTGCTTCGTAATGGGGCAACACTCTGTATCTCTCTCTGGCAGAGCCCGGCTGCCAAATTGGAAACGTCCAGACATTGCGCCCACAGGAAAGCTGCCAGCACTGAAAGCTCTAGCTGGTTTTCACTGTCCCTTGGAACTGCATTCGCTGCCACACAGACATTCGCGCTCTGCTAAAGCATTGCTTCGTAATGGGGCAACACTCTGTATCTCTCTCTGGCAGAGCCCGGCTGCCAAATTGGAAACGTGCAGAGATTGCGCCCACAGGAAAGCTGCCAGCACTGAAAGCTCTAGCTGGTTTTCACTGTCCCTTGGAACTGCATTCGCTGCCACACAGACATTCGCGCTCTGCTAAAGCATTGCTTCCTAATGGGGCAACACTCTGTATCTCTGGCAGAGCCCGGCTGCCAAATTGGAAACGTCCAGAGATTGCGCCCACAGGAAAGCTGCCAGCACTGAAAGCTCTAGCTGGTTTTCACTGTCCCTTGGAACTGCATTCGCTGCCACACAGACATTCGCGCTCTGCTAAAGCATTGCTTCGTAATGGGGCAACACTCTGTATCTCTCTCTGGCAGAGCCCGGCTGCCAAATTGGAAACGTCCAGAGATTGCGCCCACAGGAAAGCTGCCAGCACTGAAAGCTCTAGCTGGTTTTCACTGTCCCTTGGAACTGCATTCGCTGCCACACAGACATTTGCACTCTGCTAAAGCATTGCTTCGTAATGGGGCAACACTCTGTATCTCTCTCTGGCAGAGCCCGGCTGCCAAATTGGAAACGTCCAGACATTGCGCCCACAGGAAAGCTGCCAGCACTGAAAGCTCTAGCTGGTTTTCACTGTCCCTTGGAACTGCATTCGCTGCCACACAGACATTCGCGCTCTGCTAAAGCATTGCTTCGTAATGGGGCAACACTCTGTATCTTTCTCTGGCAGAGCCCGGCTGCCAAATTGGAAACGTCCAGAGATTGCGCCCACAGGAAAGCTGCCAGCACTGAAAGCTCTAGCTGGTTTTCACTGTCCCTTGGAACTGCATTCGCTGCCACACAGACATTCGCGCTCTGCTAAAGCATTGCTTCGTAATGGGGCAACACTCTGTATCTCTCTCTGGCAGAGCCCGGCTGCCAAATTGGAAACGTCCAGAGATTGCGCCCACAGGAAAGCTGCCAGCACTGAAAGCTCTAGCTGGTTTTCACTGTCCCTTGGAACTGCATTCGCTGCCACACAGACATTTGCGCTCTGCTAAAGCAGTGCTTCGTAATGGGGCAACACTCTGTATCTCTCTGTGGCAGAGCCCGGCTGCCAAATTGGAAACGTCCAGAGATTGCGCCCACAGGAAAGCTGCCAGCACTGAAAGCTCTAGCTGGTTTTCACTGTCCCTTGGAACTGCATTCGCTGCCACACAGACATTCGCGCTCTGCTAAAGCATTGCTTCCTAATGGGGCAACACTCTGTATCTCTCTGTGGCAGAGCCCGGCTGCCAAATTGGAAACGTCCAGAGATTGGGCCCACAGGAAAGATGCCAGCACTGAAAGCTCTAGCTGGTTTTCACTGTCCCTTGGAACTGCATTCGCTGCCACACAGACATTCGCGCTCTGCTAAAGCATTGCTTCGTAATGGGGCAACACTCTGTATCTCTCTCTGGCAGAGCCCGGCTGCCAAATTGGAAACGTCCAGACATTGTGCCCACAGGAAAGCTGCCAGCACTGAAAGCTCTAGCTGGTTTTCACTGTCCCTTGGAACTGCATTCGCTGCCACACAGACATTCGCGCTCTGCTAAAGCATTGCTTCCTAATGGGGCAACACTCTGTATCTCTCTCTGGCAGAGCCCGGCTGCCAAATTGGAAACGTCCAGAGATTGCGCCCACAGGAAAGCTGCCAGCACTGAAAGCTCTAGCTGGTTTTCACTGTCCCTTGGAACTGCATTCGCTGCCACACAGACATTCGCGCTCTGCTAAAGCATTGCTTCGTAATGGGGCAACACTCTGTATCTCTCTCTGGCAGAGCCCGGCTGCCAAATTGGAAACGTCCAGAGATTGCGCCCACAGGAAAGCTGCCAGCACTGAAAGCTCTAGCTGGTTTTCACTGTCCCTTGGAACTGCATTCGCTGCCACACAGACATTCGCGCTCTGCTAAAGCATTCCTTCCTAATGGGGCAACACTCTGTATCTCTGGCAGAGCCCGGCTGCCAAATTGGAAACGTCCAGAGATTGCGCCCACAGGAAAGCTGCCAGCACTGAAAGCTCTAGCTGGTTTTCACTGTCCCTTGGAACTGCATTCGCTGCCACACAGACATTCGCGCTCTGCTAAAGCATTGCTTCGTAATGGGGCAACACTCTGTATCTCTCTCTGGCAGAGCCCGGCTGCCAAATTGGAAACGTCCAGAGATTGCGCCCACAGGAAAGCTGCCAGCACTGAAAGCTCTAGCTGGTTTTCACTGTCCCTTGGAACTGCATTCGCTGCCACACAGACATTCGCGCTCTGCTAAAGCATTGCTTCCTAATGGGGCAACACTCTGTATCTCTCTCTGGCAGAGCCCGGCTGCCAAATTGGAAACGTGCAGAGATTGCGCCCACAGGAAAGCTGCCAGCACTGAAAGCTCTAGCTGGTTTTCACTGTCCCTTGGAACTGCATTCGCTGCCACACATACATTCGCGCTCTGCTAAAGCAGTGCTTCGTAATGGGGCAACACTCTGTATCTCTCTCTGGCAGAGCCCGGCTGCCAAATTGGAAACGTCCAGAGATTGCGCCCACAGGAAAGCTGCCAGCACTGAAAGCTCTAGCTGGTTTTCACTGTCCCTTGGAACTGCATTCGCTGCCACACAGACATTCGCGCTCTGCTAAAGCATTGCTTCCTAATGGGGCAACACTCTGTATCTCTCTGTGGCAGAGCCCGGCTGCCAAATTGGAAACGTCCAGAGATTGCGCCCACAGGAAAGATGCCAGCACTGAAAGCTCTAGCTGGTTTTCACTGTCCCTTGGAAGTGCATTCGCTGCCACACAGACATTCGCGCTCTGCTAAAGCATTGCTTCGTAATGGGGCAACACTCTGTATCTCTCTCTGGCAGAGCCCGGCTGCCAAATTGGAAACGTCCAGAGATTGCGCCCACAGGAAAGCTGCCAGCACTGAAAGCTCTAGCTGGTTTTCACTGTCCCTTGGAACTGCATTCGCTGCCACACAGACATTCGCGCTCTGCTAAAGCATTGCTTCGTAATGGGGCAACACTCTGTATCTCTCTCTGGCAGAGCCCGGCTGCCAAATTGGAAACGTCCAGAGATTGCGCCCACAGGAAAGCTGCCAGCACTGAAAGCTCTAGCTGGTTTTCACTGTCCCTTGGAACTGCATTCGCTGCCACACAGACATTCGCGCTCTGCTAAAGCATTGCTTCGTAATGGGGCAACACTCTGTATCTCTCTCTGGCAGAGCCCGGCTGCCAAATTGGAAACGTCCAGAGATTGCGCCCACAGGAAAGCTGCCAGCACTGAAAGCTCTAGCTGGTTTTCACTGTCCCTTGGAACTGCATTCGCTGCCACACAGACATTCGAGCTCTGCTAAAGCATTGCTTCCTAATGGGGCAACACTCTGTATCTCTGGCAGAGCCCGGCTGCCAAATTGGAAACGTCCAGAGATTGCGCCCACAGGAAAGCTACCAGCACTGAAAGCTCTAGCTGCTTTTCACTGTCCCTTGGAACTGCATTCGCTGCCACACAGACATTCACGCTCTGCTAAAGCATTGCTTCGTAATGGGGCAACACTCTGTATCTCTCTCTGGCAGAGCCCGGCTGCCAAATTGGAAACGTCCAGAGATTGCGCCCACAGGAAAGATGCCAGCACTGAAAGCTCTAGCTGGTTTTCACTGTCCCTTGGAACTGCATTCGCTGCCACACAGACATTCGCGCTCTGCTAAAGCATTGCTTCGTAATGGGGCAACACTCTGTATCTCTCTCTGGCAGAGCCCGGCTGCCAAATTGGAAACGTCCAGAGATTGCGCCCACAGGAAAGCTGCCAGCACTGAAAGCTCTAGCTGGTTTTCACTGTCCCTTGGAACTGCATTGGCTGCCACACAGACATTCGCGCTCTGCTAAAGCATTGCTTCGTAATGGGGCAACACTCTGTATCTCTCTCTGGCAGAGCCCGGCTGCCAAATTGGAAACGTCCAGAGATTGCGCCCACAGGAAAGCTGCCAGCACTGAAAGCTCTAGCTGGTTTTCACTGTCCCTTGGAACTGCATTCGCTGCCACACAGACATTCGAGCTCTGCTAAAGCATTGCTTCCTAATGGGGCAACACTCTGTATCTCTGGCAGAGCCCGGCTGCCAAATTGGAAACGTCCAGAGATTGCGCCCACAGGAAAGCTGCCAGCACTGAAAGCTCTAGCTGGTTTTCACTGTCCCTTGGAACTGCATTCGCTGCCACACAGACATTCGCGCTCTGCTAAAGCATTGCTTCGTAATGGGGCAACACTCTGTATCTCTCTCTGGCAGAGCCCGGCTGCCAAATTGGAAACGTCCAGACATTGCGCCCACAGGAAAGCTGCCAGCACTGAAAGCTCTAGCTGGTTTTCACTGTCCCTTGGAACTGCATTCGCTGCCACACAGACATTCGCGCTCTGCTAAAGCATTGCTTCGTAATGGGGCAACACTCTGTATCTCTCTCTGGCAGAGCCCGGCTGCCAAATTGGAAACGTCCAGAGATTGCGCCCACAGGAAAGCTGCCAGCACTGAAAGCTCTAGCTGGTTTTCACTGTCCCTTGGAACTGCATTGGCTGCCACACAGACATTCGCGCTCTGCTAAAGCATTGCTTCGTAATGGGGCAACACTCTGTATCTCTCTCTGGCAGAGCCCGGCTGCCAAATTGGAAACGTCCAGAGATTGCGCCCACAGGAAAGCTGCCAGCACTGAAAGCTCTAGCTGGTTTTCACTGTCCCTTGGAACTGCATTCGCTGCCACACAGACATTCGAGCTCTGCTAAAGCATTGCTTCCTAATGGGGCAACACTCTGTATCTCTGGCAGAGCCCGGCTGCCAAATTGGAAACGTCCAGAGATTGCGCCCACAGGAAAGCTGCCAGCACTGAAAGCTCTAGCTGGTTTTCACTGTCCCTTGGAACTGCATTCGCTGCCACACAGACATTCGCGCTCTGCTAAAGCATTGCTTCGTAATGGGGCAACACTCTGTATCTCTCTCTGGCAGAGCCCGGCTGCCAAATTGGAAACGTCCAGACATTGCGCCCACAGGAAAGCTGCCAGCACTGAAAGCTCTAGCTGGTTTTCACTGTCCCTTGGAACTGCATTCGCTGCCACACAGACATTCGCGCTCTGCTAAAGCATTGCTTCGTAATGGGGCAACACTCTGTATCTCTCTCTGGCAGAGCCCGGCTGCCAAATTGGAAACGTCCAGAGATTGCGCCCACAGGAAAGCTGCCAGCACTGAAAGCTCTAGCTGGTTTTCACTGTCCCTTGGAACTGCATTCGCTGCCACACATACATTCGCGCTCTGCTAAAGCAGTGCTTCCTAATGGGGCAACACTCTGTATCTCTCTCTGGCAGAGCCCGGCTGCCAAATTGGAAACGTGCAGAGATTGCGCCCACAGGAAAGCGCCAGCACTGAAAGCTCTAGCTGGTTTTCACTGTCCCTTGGAACTGCATTCGCTGCCAGACATACATTCGCGCTCTGCTAAAGCATTGCTTCCTAATGGGGCAACACTCTGTATCTCTCTCTGGCAGAGCCCGGCTGCCAAATTGGAAACGTCCAGAGATTGCGCCACAGGAAAGATGCCAGCACTGAAAGCTCTAGCTGGTTTTCACTGTCCCTTGGAACTGCATTCGCTGCCACACAGACATTCGCGCTCTGCTAAAGCATTGCTTCGTAATGGGGCAACACTCTGTATCTCTCTCTGGCAGAGCCCGGCTGCCAAATTGGAAACGTCCAGAGATTGCGCCCACAGGAAAGCTGCCACCACTGAAAGCTCTAGCTGGTTTTCACTGTCCCTTGGAACGCTCTGCTAAAGCATTGCTTCGTAATGGGGCAACACTCTGTATCTCTCTCTGGCAGAGCCCGGCTGCCAAATTGGAAACGTCCAGTGATTGCGCCCACAGGAAAGCTGCCAGCACTGAAAGCTCTAGCTGGTTTTCACTGTCCCTTGGAACTGCATTCGCTGCCACACAGACATTCGCGCTCTGCTAAAGCATTGCTTCGTAATGGGGCAACACTCTGTATCTCTCTCTGGCAGAGCCCGGCTGCCAAATTGGAAACGTCCAGAGATTGCGCCCACAGGAAAGCTGCCAGCACTGAAAGCTCTAGCTGGTTTTCACTGTCCCTTGGAACTGCATTCGCTGCCACACAGACATTCGCGCTCTGCTAAAGCATTGCTTCGTAATGGGGCAACACTCTGTATCTCTCTCTGGCAGAGCCCGGCTGCCAAATTGGAAACGTCCAGAGATTGCGCCCACAGGAAAGCTGCCAGCACTGAAAGCTCTAGCTGGTTTTCACTGTCCCTTGGAACTGCATTCGCTGCCACACAGACATTCGCGCTCTGCTAAAGCATTGCTTCGTAATGGGGCAACACTCTGTATCTCTCTCTGGCAGAGCCCGGCTGCCAAATTGGAAACGTCCAGAGATTGCGCCCACAGGAAAGCTGCCAGCACTGAAAGCTCTAGCTGGTTTTCACTGTCCCTTGGAACTGCATTCGCTGCCACACAGACATTCGCGCTCTGCTAAAGCATTGCTTCCTAATGGGGCAACACTCTGTATCTCTCTCTGGCAGAGCCCGGCTGCCAAATTGGAAACGTCCAGAGATTGCGCCCACAGGAAAGCTGCCAGCACTGAAAGCTCTAGCTGGTTTTCACTGTCCCTTGGAACTGCATTCGCTGCCACACAGACATTCGCGCTCTGCTAAAGCATTGCTTCCTAATGGGGCAACACTCTGTATCTCTCTCTGGCAGAGCCCGGCTGCCAAATTGGAAACGTCCAGAGATTGCGCCCACAGGAAAGCTGCCAGCACTGAAAGCTCTAGCTGGTTTTCACTGTCCCTTGGAACTGCATTCGCTGCCACACAGACATTCGCGCTCTGCTAAAGCATTGCTTCCTAATGGGGCAACACTCTGTATCTCTCTCTGGCAGAGCCCGGCTGCCAAATTGGAAACGTCCAGAGATTGCGCCCACAGGAAAGCTGCCAGCACTGAAAGCTCTAGCTGGTTTTCACTGTCCCTTGGAACTGCATTCGCTGCCACACAGACATTCGCGCTCTGCTAAAGCATTGCTTCGTAATGGGGCAACACTCTGTATCTCTCTCTGGCAGAGCCCGGCTGCCAAATTGGAAACGTCCAGAGATTGCGCCCACAGGAAAGCTGCCAGCACTGAAAGCTCTAGCTGGTTTTCACTGTCCCTTGGAACTGCATTCGCTGCCACCACAGACATTCGCGCTCTGCTAAAGCATTGCTTCGTAATGGGGCAACACTCTGTATCTCTCTCTGGCAGAGCCCGGCTGCCAAATTGGAAACGTCCAGAGATTGCGCCCACAGGAAAGCTGCCAGCACTGAAAGCTCTAGCTGGTTTTCACTGTCCCTTGGAACTGCATTCGCTGCCACACAGACATTCGCGCTCTGCTAAAGCATTGCTTCGTAATGGGGCAACACTCTGTATCTCTCTCTGGCAGAGCCCGGCTGCCAAATTGGAAACGTCCAGAGATTGCGCCCACAGGAAAGCTGCCAGCACTGAAAGCTCTAGCTGGTTTTCACTGTCCCTTGGAACTGCATTCGCTGCCACACAGACATTCGCGCTCTGCTAAAGCATTGCTTCGTAATGGGGCAACACTCTGTATCTCTCTCTGGCAGAGCCCGGCTGCCAAATTGGAAACGTCCAGAGATTGCGCCCACAGGAAAGCTGCCAGCACTGAAAGCTCTAGCTGGTTTTCACTGTCCCTTGGAACTGCATTCGCTGCCACACAGACATTCGCGCTCTGCTAAAGCATTGCTTCGTAATGGGGCAACACTCTGTATCTCTCTCTGGCAGAGCCCGGCTGCCAAATTGGAAACGTCCAGAGATTGCGCCCACAGGAAAGCTGCCAGCACTGAAAGCTCTAGCTGGTTTTCACTGTCCCTTGGAACTGCATTCGCTGCCACACAGACATTCGCGCTCTGCTAAAGCATTGCTTCGTAATGGGGCAACACTCTGTATCTCTCTCTGGCAGAGCCCGGCTGCCAAATTGGAAACGTCCAGAGATTGCGCCCACAGGAAAGCTGCCAGCACTGAAAGCTCTAGCTGGTTTTCACTGTCCCTTGGAACTGCATTCGCTGCCACACAGACATTCGCGCTCTGCTAAAGCATTGCTTCGTAATGGGGCAACACTCTGTATCTCTCTCTGGCAGAGCCCGGCTGCCAAATTGGAAACGTCCAGAGATTGCGCCCACAGGAAAGCTGCCAGCACTGAAAGCTCTAGCTGGTTTTCACTGTCCCTTGGAACTGCATTCGCTGCCACACAGACATTCGCGCTCTGCTAAAGCATTGCTTCCTAATGGGGCAACACTCTGTATCTCTCTCTGGCAGAGCCCGGCTGCCAAATTGGAAACGTCCAGAGATTGCGCCCACAGGAAAGCTGCCAGCACTGAAAGCTCTAGCTGGTTTTCACTGTCCCTTGGAACTGCATTCGCTGCCACACAGACATTCGCGCTCTGCTAAAGCTTTGCTTCGTAATGGGGCAACACTCTGTATCTCTCTCTGGCAGAGCCCGGCTGCCAAATTGGAAACGTCCAGAGATTGCGCCCACAGGAAAGCTGCCAGCACTGAAAGCTCTAGCTGGTTTTCACTGTCCCTTGGAACTGCATTCGCTGCCACACAGACATTCGCGCTCTGCTAAAGCATTGCTTCCTAATGGGGCAACAATCTGTATCTCTCTCTGGCAGAGCCCGGCTGCCAAATTGGAAACGTCCAGAGATTGCGCCCACAGGAAAGCTGCCAGCACTGAAAGCTCTAGCTGGTTTTCACTGTCCCTTGGAACTGCATTCGCTGCCACACAGACATTCGCGCTCTGCTAAAGCATTGCTTCGTAATGGGGCAACACTCTGTATCTCTCTCTGGCAGAGCCCGGCTGCCAAATTGGAAACGTCCAGACATTGCGCCCACAGGAAAGCTGCCAGCACTGAAAGCTCTAGCTGGTTTTCACTGTCCCTTGGAACTGCATTCGCTGCCACACAGACATTCGCGCTCTGCTAAAGCATTGCTTCGTAATGGGGCAACACTCTGTATCTCTCTCTGGCAGAGCCCGGCTGCCAAATTGGAAACGTCCAGAGATTGCGCCCACAGGAAAGCTGCCAGCACTGAAAGCTCTAGCTGGTTTTCACTGTCCCTTGGAACTGCATTCGCTGCCACACAGACATTCGCGCTCTGCTAAAGCATTGCTTCGTAATGGGGCAACACTCTGTATCTCTCTCTGGCAGAGCCCGGCTGCCAAATTGGAAACGTCCAGAGATTGCGCCCACAGGAAAGCTGCCAGCACTGAAAGCTCTAGCTGGTTTTCACTGTCCCTTGGAACTGCATTCGCTGCCACACAGACATTCGCGCTCTGCTAAAGCATTGCTTCGTAATGGGGCAACACTCTGTATCTCTCTCTGGCAGAGCCCGGCTGCCAAATTGGAAACGTCCAGAGATTGCGCCCACAGGAAAGCTGCCAGCACTGAAAGCTCTAGCTGGTTTTCACTGTCCCTTGGAACTGCATTCGCTGCCACACAGACATTCGCGCTCTGCTAAAGCATTGCTTCGTAATGGGGCAACACTCTGTATCTCTCTCTGGCAGAGCCCGGCTGCCAAATTGGAAACGTCCAGAGATTGCGCCCACAGGAAAGCTGCCAGCACTGAAAGCTCTAGCTGGTTTTCACTGTCCCTTGGAACTGCATTCGCTGCCACACAGACATTCGCGCTCTGCTAAAGCATTGCTTCGTAATGGGGCAACACTCTGTATCTCTCTCTGGCAGAGCCCGGCTGCCAAATTGGAAACGTCCAGAGATTGCGCCCACAGGAAAGCTGCCAGCACTGAAAGCTCTAGCTGGTTTTCACTGTCCCTTGGAACTGCATTCGCTGCCACACAGACATTCGCGCTCTGCTAAAGCATTGCTTCGTAATGGGGCAACACTCTGTATCTCTCTCTGGCAGAGCCCGGCTGCCAAATTGGAAACGTCCAGTGATTGCGCCCACAGGAAAGCTGCCAGCACTGAAAGCTCTAGCTGGTTTTCACTGTCCCTTGGAACTGCATTCGCTGCCACACAGACATTCGCGCTCTGCTAAAGCATTGCTTCGTAATGGGGCAACACTCTGTATCTCTCTCTGGCAGAGCCCGGCTGCCAAATTGGAAACGTCCAGAGATTGCGCCCACAGGAAAGCTGCCAGCACTGAAAGCTCTAGCTGGTTTTCACTGTCCCTTGGAACTGCATTCGCTGCCACACAGACATTCGCGCTCTGCTAAAGCATTGCTTCGTAATGGGGCAACACTCTGTATCTCTCTCTGGCAGAGCCCGGCTGCCAAATTGGAAACGTCCAGAGATTGCGCCCACAGGAAAGCTGCCAGCACTGAAAGCTCTAGCTGGTTTTCACTGTCCCTTGGAACTGCATTCGCTGCCACACAGACATTCGCGCTCTGCTAAAGCATTGCTTCGTAATGGGGCAACACTCTGTATCTCTCTCTGGCAGAGCCCGGCTGCCAAATTGGAAACGTCCAGAGATTGCGCCCACAGGAAAGCTGCCAGCACTGAAAGCTCTAGCTGGTTTTCACTGTCCCTTGGAACTGCATTCGCTGCCACACAGACATTCGCGCTCTGCTAAAGCATTGCTTCGTAATGGGGCAACACTCTGTATCTCTCTCTGGCAGAGCCCGGCTGCCAAATTGGAAACGTCCAGAGATTGCGCCCACAGGAAAGCTGCCAGCACTGAAAGCTCTAGCTGGTTTTCACTGTCCCTTGGAACTGCATTCGCTGCCACACAGACATTCGCGCTCTGCTAAAGCATTGCTTCCTAATGGGGCAACACTCTGTATCTCTCTCTGGCAGAGCCCGGCTGCCAAATTGGAAACGTCCAGAGATTGCGCCCACAGGAAAGCTGCCAGCACTGAAAGCTCTAGCTGGTTTTCACTGTCCCTTGGAACTGCATTCGCTGCCACACAGACATTCGCGCTCTGCTAAAGCTTTGCTTCGTAATGGGGCAACACTCTGTATCTCTCTCTGGCAGAGCCCGGCTGCCAAATTGGAAACGTCCAGAGATTGCGCCCACAGGAAAGCTGCCAGCACTGAAAGCTCTAGCTGGTGTTCACTGTCCCTTGGAACTGCATTCGCTGCCACACAGACATTCGCGCTCTGCTAAAGCACTGCTTCGTAATGGGGCAACACTCTGTATCTCTCTCTGGCAGAGCCCGGCTGCCAAATTGGAAACGTCCAGACATTGCGCCCACAGGAAAGCTGCCAGCACTGAAAGCTCTAGCTGGTGTTCACTGTCCCTTGGAACTGCATTCGCTGCCACACAGACATTCGCGCTCTGCTAAAGCTTTGCTTCGTAATGGGGCAACACTCTGTATCTCTCTCTGGCAGAGCCCGGCTGCCAAATTGGAAACGTCCAGAGATTGCGCCCACAGGAAAGCTGCCAGCACTGAAAGCTCTAGCTGGTTTTCACTGTCCCTTGGAACTGCATTCGCTGCCACACAGACATTCGCGCTCTGCTAAAGCATTGCTTCGTAATGGGGCAACACTCTGTATCTCTCTCTGGCAGAGCCCGGCTGCCAAATTGGAAACGTCCAGAGATTGCGCCCACAGGAAAGCTGTCAGCACTGAAAGCTCTAGCTGGTTTTCACTGTCCCTTGGAACTGCATTCGCTGCCACACAGACATTCGCGCTCTGCTAAAGCATTGCTTCGTAATGGGGCAACACTCTGTATCTCTCTCTGGCAGAGCCCGGCTGCCAAATTGGAAACGTCCAGAGATTGCGCCCACAGGAAAGCTGCCAGCACTGAAAGCTCTAGCTGGTGTTCACTGTCCCTTGGAACTGCATTCGCTGCCACACAGACATTCGCGCTCTGCTAAAGCATTGCTTCGTAATGGGGCAACACTCTGTATCTCTCTCTGGCAGAGCCCGGCTGCCAAATTGGAAACGTCCAGACATTGCGCCCACAGGAAAGCTGCCAGCACTGAAAGCTCTAGCTGGTTTTCACTGTCCCTTGGAACTGCATTCGCTGCCACACAGACATTCGCGCTCTGCTAAAGCATTGCTTCCTAATGGGGCAACACTCTGTATATCTCTCTGGCAGAGCCCGGCTGCCAAATTGGAAACGTCCAGACATTGCGCCCACAGGAAAGCTGCCAGCACTGAAAGCTCTAGCTGGTGTTCACTGTCCCTTGGAACTGCATTCGCTGCCACACAGACATTCGCGCTCTGCTAAAGCATTGCTTCGTAATGGGGCAACACTCTGTATCTCTCTCTGGCAGAGCCCGGCTGCCAAATTGGAAACGTCCAGACATTGCGCCCACAGGAAAGCTGCCAGCACTGAAAGCTCTAGCTGGTGTTCACTGTCCCTTGGAACTGCATTCGCTGCCACACAGACATTCGCGCTCTGCTAAAGCATTGCTTCGTAATGGGGCAACACTCTGTATCTCTCTCTGGCAGAGCCCGGCTGCCAAATTGGAAACGTCCAGAGATTGCGCCCATAGGAAAGCTGCCAGCACTGAAAGCTCTAGCTGGTTTTCACTGTCCCTTGGAACTGCATTCGCTGCCACACAGACATTCGCGCTCTGCTAAAGCATTGCTTCGTAATGGGGCAACACTCTATCTCTCTCTGGCAGAGCCCGGCTGCCAAATTGGAAACGTCCAGACATTGCGCCCACAGGAAAGATGCCAGCACTGAAAGCTCTAGCTGGTTTTCACTGTCCCTTGGAACTGCATTCGCTGCCACACAGACATTCGCGCTCTGCTAAAGCATTGCTTCGTAATGGGGCAACACTCTGTATCTCTCTCTGGCAGAGCCCGGCTGCCAAATTGGAAACGTCCAGAGATTGCGCCCACAGGAAAGCTGCCAGCACTGAAAGCTCTAGCTGGTTTTCACTGTCCCTTGGAACTGCATTCGCTGCCACACAGACATTCGCGCTCTGCTAAAGCTTTGCTTCGTAATGGGACAACACTCTGTATCTCTCTCTGGCAGAGCCCGGCTGCCAAATTGGAAACGTCCAGACATTGCGCCCACAGGAAAGCTGCCAGCACTGAAAGCTCTAGCTGGTGTTCACTGTCCCTTGGAACTGCATTCGCTGCCACACAGACATTCGCGCTCTGCTAAAGCTTTGCTTCGTAATGGGGCAACACTCTGTATCTCTCTCTGGCAGAGCCCGGCTGCCAAATTGGAAACGTCCAGAGATTGCGCCCACAGGAAAGCTGCCAGCACTGAAAGCTCTAGCTGGTTTTCACTGTCCCTTGGAACTGCATTCGCTGCCACACAGACATTCGCGCTCTGCTAAAGCATTGCTTCGTAATGGGGCAACACTCTGTATCTCTCTCTGGCAGAGCCCGGCTGCCAAATTGGAAACGTCCAGACATTGCGCCCACAGGAAAGCTGCCAGCACTGAAAGCTCTAGCTGGTTTTCACTGTCCCTTGGAACTGCATTCGCTGCCACACAGACATTCGCGCTCTGCTAAAGCATTGCTTCCTAATGGGGCAACACTCTGTCTCTCTCTCTGGCAGAGCCCGGCTGCCAAATTGGAAACGTCCAGAGATTGCGCCCACAGGAAAGCTGCCAGCACTGAAAGCTCTAGCTGGTTTTCACTGTCCCTTGGAACTGCATTCGCTGCCACACAGACATTCGCGCTCTGCTAAAGCATTGCTTCGTAATGGGGCAACACTCTGTATCTCTCTCTGGCAGAGCCCGGCTGCCAAATTGGAAACGTCCAGACATTGCGCCCACAGGAAAGCTGCCAGCACTGAAAGCTCTAGCTGGTGTTCACTGTCCCTTGGAACTGCATTCGCTGTCACACAGACATTCGCGCTCTGCTAAAGCATTGCTTCGTAATGGGGCAACACTCTGTATCTCTCTCTGGCAGAGCCCGGCTGCCAAATTGGAAACGACCAGAGATTGCGCCCACAGGAAAGCTGCCAGCACTGAAAGCTCTAGCTGGTTTTCACTGTCCCTTGGAACTGCATTCGCTGCCACACAGACATTCGCGCTCTGCTAAAGCTTTGCTTCGTAATGGGGCAACACTCTGTATCTCTCTCTGGCAGAGCCCGGCTGCCAAATTGGAAACGTCCAGAGATTGCGCCCACAGGAAAGCTGCCAGCACTGAAAGCTCTAGCTGGTTTTCACTGTCCCTTGGAACTGCATTCGCTGCCACACAGACATTCGCGCTCTGCTAAAGCATTGCTTCGTAATGGGGCAACACTCTGTATCTCTCTCTGGCAGAGCCCGGCTGCCAAATTGGAAACGTCCAGAGATTGCGCCCACAGGAAAGCTGCCAGCACTGAAAGCTCTAGCTGGTTTTCACTGTCCCTTGGAACTGCATTCGCTGCCACACAGACATTCGCGCTCTGCTAAAGCATTGCTTCGTAATGGGGCAACACTCTGTATCTCTCTCTGGCAGAGCCCGGCTGCCAAATTGGAAACGTCCAGACATTGCGCCCACAGGAAAGCTGCCAGCACTGAAAGCTCTAGCTGGTTTTCACTGTCCCTTGGAACTGCATTCGCTGCCACACAGACATTCGCGCTCTGCTAAAGTATTGCTTCCTAATGGGGCAACACTCTGTATCTCTCTCTGGCAGAGCCCGGCTGCCAAATTGGAAACGTCCAGAGATTGCGCCCACAGGAAAGCTGCCAGCACTGAAAGCTCTAGCTGGTGTTCACTGTCCCTTGGAACTGCATTCGCTGCCACACAGACATTCGCGCTCTGCTAAAGCATTGCTTCGTAATGGGGCAACACTCTGTATCTCTCTCTGGCAGAGCCCGGCTGCCCAATTGGAAACGTCCAGACATTGCGCCCACAGGAAAGCTGCCAGCACTGAAAGCTCTAGCTGGTTTTCACTGTCCCTTGGAACTGCATTCGCTGCCACACAGACATTCGCGCTCTGCTAAAGCTTTGCTTCGTAATGGGGCAACACTCTGTATCTCTCTCTGGCAGAGCCCGGCTGCCAAATTGGAAACGTCCAGAGATTGCGCCCACAGGAAAGCTGCCAGCACTGAAAGCTCTAGCTGGTGTTCACTGTCCCTTGGAACTGCATTCGCTGCCACACAGACATTCGCGCTCTGCTAAAGCACTGCTTCGTAATGGGGCAACACTCTGTATCTCTCTCTGGCAGAGCCCGGCTGCCAAATTGGAAACGTCCAGACATTGCGCCCACAGGAAAGCTGCCAGCACTGAAAGCTCTAGCTGGTGTTCACTGTCCCTTGGAACTGCATTCGCTGCCACACAGACATTCGCGCTCTGCTAAAGCTTTGCTTCGTAATGGGGCAACACTCTGTATCTCTCTCTGGCAGAGCCCGGCTGCCAAATTGGAAACGTCCAGAGATTGCGCCCACAGGAAAGCTGCCAGCACTGAAAGCTCTAGCTGGTTTTCACTGTCCCTTGGAACTGCATTCGCTGCCACACAGACATTCGCGCTCTGCTAAAGCATTGCTTCGTAATGGGGCAACACTCTGTATCTCTCTCTGGCAGAGCCCGGCTGCCAAATTGGAAACGTCCAGACATTGCGCCCACAGGAAAGCTGCCAGCACTGAAAGCTCTAGCTGGTGTTCACTGTCCCTTGGAACTGCATTCGCTGTCACACAGACATTCGCGCTCTGCTAAAGCATTGCTTCGTAATGGGGCAACACTCTGTATCTCTCTCTGGCAGAGCCCGGCTGCCAAATTGGAAACGACCAGAGATTGCGCCCACAGGAAAGCTGCCAGCACTGAAAGCTCTAGCTGGTTTTCACTGTCCCTTGGAACTGCATTCGCTGCCACACAGACATTCGCGCTCTGCTAAAGCTTTGCTTCGTAATGGGGCAACACTCTGTATCTCTCTCTGGCAGAGCCCGGCTGCCAAATTGGAAACGTCCAGAGATTGCGCCCACAGGAAAGCTGCCAGCACTGAAAGCTCTAGCTGGTTTTCACTGTCCCTTGGAACTGCATTCGCTGCCACACAGACATTCGCGCTCTGCTAAAGCATTGCTTCGTAATGGGGCAACACTCTGTATCTCTCTCTGGCAGAGCCCGGCTGCCAAATTGGAAACGTCCAGAGATTGCGCCCACAGGAAAGCTGCCAGCACTGAAAGCTCTAGCTGGTTTTCACTGTCCCTTGGAACTGCATTCGCTGCCACACAGACATTCGCGCTCTGCTAAAGCATTGCTTCGTAATGGGGCAACACTCTGTATCTCTCTCTGGCAGAGCCCGGCTGCCAAATTGGAAACGTCCAGACATTGCGCCCACAGGAAAGCTGCCAGCACTGAAAGCTCTAGCTGGTTTTCACTGTCCCTTGGAACTGCATTCGCTGCCACACAGACATTCGCGCTCTGCTAAAGTATTGCTTCCTAATGGGGCAACACTCTGTATCTCTCTCTGGCAGAGCCCGGCTGCCAAATTGGAAACGTCCAGAGATTGCGCCCACAGGAAAGCTGCCAGCACTGAAAGCTCTAGCTGGTGTTCACTGTCCCTTGGAACTGCATTCGCTGCCACACAGACATTCGCGCTCTGCTAAAGCATTGCTTCGTAATGGGGCAACACTCTGTATCTCTCTCTGGCAGAGCCCGGCTGCCAAATTGGAAACGTCCAGACATTGCGCCCACAGGAAAGCTGCCAGCACTGAAAGCTCTAGCTGGTTTTCACTGTCCCTTGGAACTGCATTCGCTGCCACACAGACATTCGCGCTCTGCTAAAGCATTGCTTCGTAATGGGGCAACACTCTGTATCTCTCTCTGGCAGAGCCCGGCTGCCAAATTGGAAACGTCCAGACATTGCGCCCAAAGGAAAGCTGCCAGCACTGAAAGCTCTAGCTGGTTTTCACTGTCCCTTGGAACTGCATTCGCTGCCACATAGACATTCGCGCTCTGCTAAAGCATTGCTTCCTAATGGGGCAACACTCTGTATCTCTCTCTGGCAGAGCCCGGCTGCCAAATTGGAAACGTGCAGAGATTGCGCCCACAGGAAAGCTGCCAGCACTGAAAGCTCTAGCTGGTTTTCACTGTCCCTTGGAACTGCATTCGCTGCCACACAGACATTCGCGCTCTGCTAAAGTATTGCTTCCTAATGGGGCAACACTCTGTATCTCTCTCTGGCAGAGCCCGGCTGCCAAATTGGAAACGTCCAGAGATTGCGCCCACAGGAAAGCTGCCAGCACTGAAAGCTCTAGCTGGTTTTCACTGTCCCTTGGAACTGCATTCGCTGCCACACAGACATTCGCGCTCTGCTAAAGCGTTGCTTCGTAATGGGGCAACACTCTGTACCTCTCTCTGGCAGAGCCCGGCTGCCCAATTGGAAACGTCCAGACATTGCGCCCACAGGAAAGCTGCCAGCACTGAAAGCTCTAGCTGGTTTTCACTGTCCCTTGGAACTGCATTCGCTGCCACACAGACATTCGCGCTCTGCTAAAGCTTTGCTTCGTAATGGGGCAACACTCTGTATCTCTCTCTGGCAGAGCCCGGCTGCCAAATTGGAAACGTCCAGAGATTGCGCCCACAGGAAAGCTGCCAGCACTGAAAGCTCTAGCTGGTGTTCACTGTCCCTTGGAACTGCATTCGCTGCCACACAGACATTCGCGCTCTGCTAAAGCACTGCTTCGTAATGGGGCAACACTCTGTATCTCTCTCTGGCAGAGCCCGGCTGCCAAATTGGAAACGTCCAGACATTGCGCCCACAGGAAAGCTGCCAGCACTGAAAGCTCTAGCTGGTGTTCACTGTCCCTTGGAACTGCATTCGCTGCCACACAGACATTCGCGCTCTGCTAAAGCTTTGCTTCGTAATGGGGCAACACTCTGTATCTCTCTCTGGCAGAGCCCGGCTGCCAAATTGGAAACGTCCAGAGATTGCGCCCACAGGAAAGCTGCCAGCACTGAAAGCTCTAGCTGGTTTTCACTGTCCCTTGGAACTGCATTCGCTGCCACACAGACATTCGCGCTCTGCTAAAGCATTGCTTCGTAATGGGGCAACACTCTGTATCTCTCTCTGGCAGAGCCCGGCTGCCAAATTGGAAACGTCCAGAGATTGCGCCCACAGGAAAGCTGTCAGCACTGAAAGCTCTAGCTGGTTTTCACTGTCCCTTGGAACTGCATTCGCTGCCACACAGACATTCGCGCTCTGCTAAAGCATTGCTTCCTAATGGGGCAACACTCTGTATCTCTCTCTGGCAGAGCCCGGCTGCCAAATTGGAAACGTCCAGAGATTGCGCCCACAGGAAAGCTGCCAGCACTGAAAGCTCTAGCTGGTGTTCACTGTCCCTTGGAACTGCATTCGCTGCCACACAGACATTCGCGCTCTGCTAAAGCATTGCTTCGTAATGGGGCAACACTCTGTATCTCTCTCTGGCAGAGCCCGGCTGCCAAATTGGAAACGTCCAGACATTGCGCCCACAGGAAAGCTGCCAGCACTGAAAGCTCTAGCTGGTTTTCACTGTCCCTTGGAACTGCATTCGCTGCCACACAGACATTCGCGCTCTGCTAAAGCATTGCTTCCTAATGGGGCAACACTCTGTATCTCTCTCTGGAAGAGCCCGGCTGCCAAATTGGAAACGTCCAGACATTGCGCCCACAGGAAAGCTGCCAGCACTGAAAGCTCTAGCTGGTGTTCACTGTCCCTTGGAACTGCATTCGCTGCCACACAGACATTCGCGCTCTGCTAAAGCATTGCTTCGTAATGGGGCAACACTCTGTATCTCTCTCTGGCAGAGCCCGGCTGCCAAATTGGAAACGTCCAGACATTGCGCCCACAGGAAAGCTGCCAGCACTGAAAGCTCTAGCTGGTTTTCACTGTCCCTTGGAACTGCATTCGCTGCCACACAGACATTCGCGCTCTGCTAAAGCATTGCTTCGTAATGGGGCAACACTCTGTATCTCTCTCTGGCAGAGCCCGGCTGCCAAATTGGAAACGTCCAGAGATTGCGCCCACAGGAAAGATGCCAGCACTGAAAACTCTAGCTGGTTTTCACTGTCCCTTGGAACTGCATTCGCTGCCACACAGACATTCGCGCTCTGCTAAAGCATTGCTTCGTAATGGGGCAACACTCTGTATCTCTCTCTGGCAGAGCCCGGCTGCCAAATTGGAAACGTCCAGAGATTGCGCCCACAGGAAAGCTGCCAGCAGTGAAAGCTCTAGCTGGTTTTCACTGTCCCTTGGAACTGCATTCGCTGCCACACAGACATTCGCGCTCTGCTAAAGCATTGCTTCGTAATGGGGCAACACTCTGTATCTCTCTCTGGCAGAGCCCGGCTGCCAAATTGGAAACGTCCAGAGATTGCGCCCACAGGAAAGCTGCCAGCACTGAAAGCTCTAGCTGGTTTTCACTGTCCCTTGGAACTGCATTCGCTGCCACACAGACATTCGCGCTCTGCTAAAGCTTTGCTTCGTAATGGGGCAACACTCTCTATCTCTCTCTGGCAGAGCCCGGCTGCCAAATTGGAAACGTCGAGAGATTGCGCCCACAGGAAAGCTGCCAGCACTGAAAGCTCTAGCTGGTTTTCACTGTCCCTTGGAACTGCATTTGCTGCCACACAGACATTCGCGCTCTGCTAAAGCTTTGCTTCGTAATGGGGCAACACTCTGTATCTCTCTCTGGCAGAGCCCGGCTGCCAAATTGGAAACGTCCAGAGATTGCGCCCACAGGAAAGCTGCCAGCACTGAAAGCTCTAGCTGGTTTTCACTGTCCCTTGGAACTGCATTCGCTGCCACACAGACATTCGCGCTCTGCTAAAGCATTGCTTCGTAATGGGGCAACACTCTGTATCTCTCTCTGGCAGAGCCCGGCTGCCAAATTGGAAACGTCCAGAGATTGCGCCCACAGGAAAGCTGCCAGCAGTGAAAGCTCTAGCTGGTGTTCACTGTCCCTTGGAACTGCATTCGCTGCCACACAGACATTCGCGCTCTGCTAAAGCATTGCTTCCTAATGGGGCAACACTCTGTATCTCTCTCTGGCAGAGCCCGGCTGCCAAATTGGAAACGTCCAGAGATTGCGCCCACAGGAAAGCTGCCAGCACTGAAAGCTCTAGCTGGTTTTCACTGTCCCTTGGAACTGCATTCGCTGCCACACAGACATTCGCGCTCTGCTAAAGCATTGCTTCGTAATGGGGCAACACTCTGTATCTCTCTCTGGCAGAGCCCGGCTGCCAAATTGGAAACGTCCAGACATTGCGCCCACAGGAAAGATGCCAGCACTGAAAGCTCTAGCTGGTTTTCACTGTCCCTTGGAACTGCATTCGCTGCCACACAGACATTCGCGCTCTGCTAAAGCATTGCTTCGTAATGGGGCAACACTCTGTATCTCTCTCTGGCAGAGCCCGGCTGCCAAATTGGAAACGTCCAGAGATTGCGCCCACAGGAAAGCTGCCAGCACTGAAAGCTCTAGCTGGTGTTCACTGTCCCTTGGAACTGCATTCGCTGCCACACAGACATTCGCGCTCTGCTAAAGCTTTGCTTCGTAATGGGGCAACACTCTGTATCTCTCTCTGGCAGAGCCCGGCTGCCAAATTGGAAACGTCCAGAGATTGCGCCCACAGGAAAGCTGCCAGCACTGAAAGCTCTAGCTGGTTTTCACTGTCCCTTGGAACTGCATTCGCTGCCACACAGACATTCGCGCTCTGCTAAAGCATTGCTTCGTAATGGGGCAACACTCTGTATCTCTCTCTGGCAGAGCCCGGCTGCCAAATTGGAAACGTCCAGAGATTGCGCCCACAGGAAAGCTGCCAGCACTGAAAGCTCTAGCTGGTTTTCACTGTCCCTTGGAACTGCATTCGCTGCCACACAGACATTCGCGCTCTGCTAAAGCATTGCTTCGTAATGGGGCAACACTCTGTCTCTCTCTCTGGCAGAGCCCGGCTGCCAAATTGGAAACGTCCAGAGATTGCGCCCACAGGAAAGCTGCCAGCACTGAAAGCTCTAGCTGGTTTTCACTGTCCCTTGGAACTGCATTCGCTGCCACACAGACATTCGCGCTCTGCTAAAGCATTGCTTCGTAATGGGGCAACACTCTGTATCTCTCTCTGGCAGAGCCCGGCTGCCAAATTGGAAACGTCCAGACATTGCGCCCACAGGAAAGCTGCCAGCACTGAAAGCTCTAGCTGGTGTTCACTGTCCCTTGGAACTGCATTCGCTGCCACACAGACATTCGCGCTCTGCTAAAGCATTGCTTCGTAATGGGGCAACACTCTGTATCTCTCTCTGGCAGAGCCCGGCTGCCAAATTGGAAACGTCCAGAGATTGCGCCCACAGGAAAGCTGCCAGCACTGAAAGCTCTAGCTGGTGTTCACTGTCCCTTGGAACTGCATTCGCTGCCACACAGACATTCGCGCTCTGCTAAAGCATTGCTTCGTAATGGGGCAACACTCTGTATCTCTCTCTGGCAGAGCCCGGCTGCCAAATTGGAAACGTCCAGACATTGCGCCCACAGGAAAGCTGCCAGCACTGAAAGCTCTAGCTGGTTTTCACTGTCCCTTGGAACTGCATTCGCTGCCACACAGACATTCGCGCTCTGCTAAAGCATTGCTTCCTAATGGGGCAACACTCTGTATCTCTCTCTGGCAGAGCCCGGCTGCCAAATTGGAAACGTCCAGAGATTGCGCCCACAGGAAAGCTGCCAGCACTGAAAGCTCTAGCTGGTTTTCACTGTCCCTTGGAACTGCATTCGCTGCCACACAGACATTCGCGCTCTGCTAAAGCATTGCTTCGTAATGGGGCAACACTCTGTATCTCTCTCTGGCAGAGCCCGGCTGCCAAATTGGAAACGTCCAGAGATTGCGCCCACAGGAAAGCTGCCAGCAGTGAAAGCTCTAGCTGGTGTTCACTGTCCCTTGGAACTGCATTCGCTGCCACACAGACATTCGCGCTCTGCTAAAGCATTGCTTCCTAATGGGGCAACACTCTGTATCTCTCTCTGGCAGAGCCCGGCTGCCAAATTGGAAACGTCCAGAGATTGCGCCCACAGGAAAGCTGCCAGCACTGAAAGCTCTAGCTGGTTTTCACTGTCCCTTGGAACTGCATTCGCTGCCACACAGACATTCGCGCTCTGCTAAAGCATTGCTTCGTAATGGGGCAACACTCTGTATCTCTCTCTGGCAGAGCCCGGCTGCCAAATTGGAAACGTCCAGAGATTGCGCCCACAGGAAAGCTGCCAGCACTGAAAGCTCTAGCTGGTTTTCACTGTCCCTTGGAACTGCATTCGCTGCCACACAGACATTCGCGCTCTGCTAAAGCATTGCTTCGTAATGGGGCAACACTCTGTATCTCTCTCTGGCAGAGCCCGGCTGCCAAATTGGAAACGTCCAGAGATTGCGCCCACAGGAAAGCTGCCAGCACTGAAAGCTCTAGCTGGTTTTCACTGTCCCTTGGAACTGCATTCGCTGCCACACAGACATTCGCGCTCTGCTAAAGCTTTGCTTCGTAATGGGGCAACACTCTGTATCTCTCTCTGGCAGAGCCCGGCTGCCAAATTGGAAACGTCCAGAGATTGCGCCCACAGGAAAGCTGCCAGCACTGAAAGCTCTAGCTGGTGTTCACTGTCCCTTGGAACTGCATTCGCTGCCACACAGACATTCGCGCTCTGCTAAAGCTTTGCTTCGTAATGGGGCAACACTCTGTATCTCTCTCTGGCAGAGCCCGGCTGCCAAATTGGAAACGTCCAGAGATTGCGCCCACAGGAAAGCTGCCAGCACTGAAAGCTCTAGCTGGTTTTCACTGTCCCTTGGAACTGCATTCGCTGCCACACAGACATTCGCGCTCTGCTAAAGCATTGCTTCGTAATGGGGCAACACTCTGTATCTCTCTCTGGCAGAGCCCGGCTGCCAAATTGGAAACGTCCAGAGATTGCGCCCACAGGAAAGCTGCCAGCACTGAAAGCTCTAGCTGGTTTTCACTGTCCCTTGGAACTGCATTCGCTGCCACACAGACATTCGCGCTCTGCTAAAGCATTGCTTCGTAATGGGGCAACACTCTGTATCTCTCTCTGGCAGAGCCCGGCTGCCAAATTGGAAACGTCCAGACATTGCGCCCACAGGAAAGCTGCCAGCACTGAAAGCTCTAGCTGGTGTTCACTGTCCCTTGGAACTGCATTCGCTGCCACACAGACATTCGCGCTCTGCTAAAGCATTGCTTCGTAATGGGGCAACACTCTGTATCTCTCTCTGGCAGAGCCCGGCTGCCAAATTGGAAACGTCCAGAGATTGCGCCCACAGGAAAGCTGCCAGCACTGAAAGCTCTAGCTGGTGTTCACTGTCCCTTGGAACTGCATTCGCTGCCACACAGACATTCGCGCTCTGCTAAAGCATTGCTTCCTAATGGGGCAACACTCTGTATCTCTCTCTGGCAGAGCCCGGCTGCCAAATTGGAAACGTCCAGACATTGCGCCCACAGGAAAGCTGCCAGCACTGAAAGCTCTAGCTGGTTTTCACTGTCCCTTGGAACTGCATTCGCTGCCACACAGACATTCGCGCTCTGCTAAAGCATTGCTTCGTAATGGGGCAACACTCTGTATCTCTCTCTGGCAGAGCCCGGCTGCCAAATTGGAAACGTCCAGAGATTGCGCCCACAGGAAAGCTGCCAGCACTGAAAGCTCTAGCTGGTTTTCACTGTCCCTTGGAACTGCATTCGCTGCCACACAGACATTCGCGCTCTGCTAAAGCATTGCTTCGTAATGGGGCAACACTCTGTCTCTCTCTCTGGCAGAGCCCGGCTGCCAAATTGGAAACGTCCAGAGATTGCGCCCACAGGAAAGCTGCCAGCACTGAAAGCTCTAGCTGGTTTTCACTGTCCCTTGGAACTGCATTCGCTGCCACACAGACATTCGCGCTCTGCTAAAGCATTGCTTCGTAATGGGGCAACACTCTGTATCTCTCTCTGGCAGAGCCCGGCTGCCAAATTGGAAACGTCCAGACATTGCGCCCACAGGAAAGCTGCCAGCACTGAAAGCTCTAGCTGGTGTTCACTGTCCCTTGGAACTGCATTCGCTGCCACACAGACATTCGCGCTCTGCTAAAGCATTGCTTCGTAATGGGGCAACACTCTGTATCTCTCTCTGGCAGAGCCCGGCTGCCAAATTGGAAACGACCAGAGATTGCGCCCACAGGAAAGCTGCCAGCACTGAAAGCTCTAGCTGGTTTTCACTGTCCCTTGGAACTGCATTCGCTGCCACACAGACATTCGCGCTCTGCTAAAGCTTTGCTTCGTAATGGGGCAACACTCTCTATCTCTCTCTGGCAGAGCCCGGCTGCCAAATTGGAAACGTCCAGAGATTGCGCCCACAGGAAAGCTGCCAGCACTGAAAGCTCTAGCTGGTTTTCACTGTCCCTTGGAACTGCATTCGCTGCCACACAGACATTCGCGCTCTGCTAAAGCATTGCTTCGTAATGGGGCAACACTCTGTATCTCTCTCTGGCAGAGCCCGGCTGCCAAATTGGAAACGTCCAGAGATTGCGCCCACAGGAAAGCTGCCACAACTGAAAGCTCTAGCTGGTTTTCACTGTCCCTTGGAACTGCATTCGCTGCCACACAGACATTCGCGCTCTGCTAAAGCATTGCTTCGTAATGGGGCAACACTCTGTATCTCTCTCTGGCAGAGCCCGGCTGCCAAATTGGAAACGTCCAGACATTGCGCCCACAGGAAAGCTGCCAGCACTGAAAGCTCTAGCTGGTTTTCACTGTCCCTTGGAACTGCATTCGCTGCCACACAGACATTCGCGCTCTGCTAAAGTATTGCTTCCTAATGGGGCAACACTCTGTATCTCTCTCTGGCAGAGCCCGGCTGCCAAATTGGAAACGTCCAGACATTGCGCCCACAGGAAAGCTGCCAGCACTGAAAGCTCTAGCTGGTGTTCACTGTCCCTTGGAACTGCATTCGCTGCCACACAGACATTCGCGCTCTGCTAAAGCATTGCTTCGTAATGGGGCAACACTCTGTATCTCTCTCTGGCAGAGCCCGGCTGCCAAATTGGAAACGTCCAGACATTGCGCCCACAGGAAAGCTGCCAGCACTGAAAGCTCTAGCTGGTTTTCACTGTCCCTTGGAACTGCATTCGCTGCCACACAGACATTCGCGCTCTGCTAAAGCATTGCTTCGTAATGGGGCAACACTCTGTATCTCTCTCTGGCAGAGCCCGGCTGCCAAATTGGAAACGTCCAGAGATTGCGCCCACAGGAAAGCTGCCAGCACTGAAAGCTCTAGCTGGTTTTCACTGTCCCTTGGAACTGCATTCGCTGCCACACAGACATTCGCGCTCTGCTAAAGCATTGCTTCGTAATGGGGCAACACTCTGTATCTCTCTCTGGCAGAGCCCGGCTGCCAAATTGGAAACGTCCAGAGATTGCGCCCACAGGAAAGCTGCCAGCACTGAAAGCTCTAGCTGGTTTTCACTGTCCCTTGGAACTGCATTCGCTGCCACACAGACATTCGCGCTCTGCTAAAGCATTGCTTCCTAATGGGGCAACACTCTCTATCTCTCTCTGGCAGAGCCCGGCTGCCAAATTGGAAAAGTCCAGAGATTGCGCCCACAGGAAAGCTGCCAGCACTGAAAGCTCTAGCTGGTTTTCACTGTCCCTTGGAACTGCATTCGCTGCCACACAGACATTCGCGCTCTGCTAAAGCATTGCTTCGTAATGGGGCAACACTCTGTCTCTCTCTCTGGCAGAGCCCGGCTGCCAAATTGGAAACGTCCAGAGATTGCGCCCACAGGAAAGCTGCCAGCACTGAAAGCTCTAGCTGGTGTTCACTGTCCCTTGGAACTGCATTCGCTGCCACACAGACATTCGCGCTCTGCTAAAGCTTTGCTTCGTAATGGGGCAACACTCTGTATCTCTCTCTGGCAGAGCCCGGCTGCCAAATTGGAAACGTCCAGAGATTGCGCCCACAGGAAAGCTGCCAGCACTGAAAGCTCTAGCTGGTTTTCACTGTCCCTTGGAACTGCATTCGCTGCCACACAGACATTCGCGCTCTGCTAAAGCTTTGCTTCGTAATGGGGCAACACTCTGTATCTCTCTCTGGCAGAGCCCGGCTGCCAAATTGGAAACGTCCAGAGATTGCGCCCACAGGAAAGCTGCCAGCACTGAAAGCTCTAGCTGGTTTTCACTGTCCCTTGGAACTGCATTCGCTGCCACACAGACATTCGCGCTCTGCTAAAGCATTGCTTCCTAATGGGGCAACACTCTGTATCTCTCTCTGGCAGAGCCCGGCTGCCAAATTGGAAACGTCCAGAGATTGCGCCCACAGGAAAGCTGCCAGCACTGAAAGCTCTAGCTGGTGTTCACTGTCCCTTGGAACTGCATTCGCTGCCACACAGACATTCGCGCTCTGCTAAAGCATTGCTTCGTAATGGGGCAACACTCTGTATCTCTCTCTGGCAGAGCCCGGCTGCCAAATTGGAAACGTCCAGAGATTGCGCCCACAGGAAAGCTGCCAGCACTGAAAGCTCTAGCTGGTTTTCACTGTCCCTTGGAACTGCATTCGCTGCCACACAGACATTCGCGCTCTGCTAAAGCATTGCTTCGTAATGGGGCAACACTCTGTATCTCTCTCTGGCAGAGCCCGGCTGCCAAATTGGAAACGTCCAGAGATTGCGCCCACAGGAAAGCTGCCAGCACTGAAAGCTCTAGCTGGTTTTCACTGTCCCTTGGAACTGCATTCGCTGCCACACAGACATTCGCGCTCTGCTAAAGCATTGCTTCGTAATGGGGCAACACTCTGTATCTCTCTCTGGCAGAGCCCGGCTGCCAAATTGGAAACGTCCAGAGATTGCGCCCACAGGAAAGCTGCCAGCACTGAAAGCTCTAGCTGGTTTTCACTGTCCCTTGGAACTGCATTCGCTGCCACACAGACATTCGCGCTCTGCTAAAGCTTTGCTTCGTAATGGGGCAACACTCTGTATCTCTCTCTGGCAGAGCCCGGCTGCCAAATTGGAAACGTCCAGAGATTGCGCCCACAGGAAAGCTGCCAGCACTGAAAGCTCTAGCTGGTTTTCACTGTCCCTTGGAACTGCATTCGCTGCCACACAGACATTCGCGCTCTGCTAAAGCATTGCTTCGTAATGGGGCAACACTCTGTATCTCTCTCTGGCAGAGCCCGGCTGCCAAATTGGAAACGTCCAGAGATTGCGCCCACAGGAAAGCTGCCAGCACTGAAAGCTCTAGCTGGTTTTCACTGTCCCTTGGAACTGCATTCGCTGCCACACAGACATTCGCGCTCTGCTAAAGCATTGCTTCGTAATGGGGCAACACTCTGTATCTCTCTCTGGCAGAGCCCGGCTGCCAAATTGGAAACGTCCAGAGATTGCGCCCACAGGAAAGCTGCCAGCACTGAAAGCTCTAGCTGGTTTTCACTGTCCCTTGGAACTGCATTCGCTGCCACACAGACATTCGCGCTCTGCTAAAGCATTGCTTCGTAATGGGGCAACACTCTGTATCTCTCTCTGGCAGAGCCCGGCTGCCAAATTGGAAACGTCCAGACATTGCGCCCACAGGAAAGCTGCCAGCACTGAAAGCTCTAGCTGGTTTTCACTGTCCCTTGGAACTGCATTCGCTGCCACACAGACATTCGCGCTCTGCTAAAGCATTGCTTCCTAATGGGGCAACACTCTGTATCTCTCTCTGGCAGAGCCCGGCTGCCAAATTGGAAACGCCCAGAGATTGCGCCCACAGGAAAGCTGCCAGCACTGAAAGCTCTAGCTGGTTTTCACTGTCCCTTGGAACTGCATTCGCTGCCACACAGACATTCGCGCTCTGCTAAAGCATTGCTTCGTAATGGGGCAACACTCTGTATCTCTCTCTGGCAGAGCCCGGCTGCCAAATTGGAAACGTCCAGACATTGCGCCCACAGGAAAGCTGCCAGCACTGAAAGCTCTAGCTGGTTTTCACTGTCCCTTGGAACTGCATTCGCTGCCACACAGACATTCGCGCTCTGCTAAAGCATTGCTTCGTAATGGGGCAACACTCTGTATCTCTCTCTGGCAGAGCCCGGCTGCCAAATTGGAAACGTCCAGACATTGCGCCCACAGGAAAGCTGCCAGCACTGAAAGCTCTAGCTGGTTTTCACTGTCCCTTGGAACTGCATTCGCTGCCACACAGACATTCGCGCTCTGCTAAAGCATTGCTTCCTAATGGGGCAACACTCTGTATCTCTCTCTGGCAGAGCCCGGCTGCCAAATTGGAAACGTCCAGAGATTGCGCCCACAGGAAAGCTGCCAGCACTGAAAGCTCTAGCTGGTTTTCACTGTCCCTTGGAACTGCATTCGCTGCCACACAGACATTCGCGCTCTGCTAAAGCATTGCTTCGTAATGGGGCAACACTCTGTATCTCTCTCTGGCAGAGCCCGGCTGCCAAATTGGAAACGTCCAGACATTGCGCCCACAGGAAAGCTGCCAGCACTGAAAGCTCTAGCTGGTTTTCACTGTCCCTTGGAACTGCATTCGCTGCCACACAGACATTCGCGCTCTGCTAAAGCATTGCTTCGTAATGGGGCAACACTCTGTATCTCTCTCTGGCAGAGCCCGGCTGCCAAATTGGAAACGTCCAGACATTGCGCCCACAGGAAAGCTGCCAGCACTGAAAGCTCTAGCTGGTTTTCACTGTCCCTTGGAACTGCATTCGCTGCCACACAGACATTCGCGCTCTGCTAAAGCATTGCTTCGTAATGGGGCAACACTCTGTATCTCTCTCTGGCAGAGCCCGGCTGCCAAATTGGAAACGTCCAGAGATTGCGCCCACAGGAAAGCTGCCAGCACTGAAAGCTCTAGCTGGTTTTCACTGTCCCTTGGAACTGCATTCGCTGCCACACAGACATTCGCGCTCTGCTAAAGCATTGCTTCGTAATGGGGCAACACTCTGTATCTCTCTCTGGCAGAGCCCGGCTGCCAAATTGGAAACGTCCAGACATTGCGCCCACAGGAAAGCTGCCAGCACTGAAAGCTCTAGCTGGTTTTCACTGTCCCTTGGAACTGCATTCGCTGCCACACAGACATTCGCGCTCTGCTAAAGCATTGCTTCGTAATGGGGCAACACTCTGTATCTCTCTCTGGCAGAGCCCGGCTGCCAAATTGGAAACGTCCAGACATTGCGCCCACAGGAAAGCTGCCAGCACTGAAAGCTCTAGCTGGTTTTCACTGTCCCTTGGAACTGCATTCGCTGCCACACAGACATTCGCGCTCTGCTAAAGCATTGCTTCCTAATGGGGCAACACTCTGTATCTCTCTCTGGCAGAGCCCGGCTGCCAAATTGGAAACGTCCAGAGATTGCGCCCACAGGAAAGCTGCCAGCACTGAAAGCTCTAGCTGGTTTTCACTGTCCCTTGGAACTGCATTCGCTGCCACACAGACATTCGCGCTCTGCTAAAGCATTGCTTCGTAATGGGGCAACACTCTGTATCTCTCTCTGGCAGAGCCCGGCTGCCAAATGGGAAACGTCCAGACATTGCGCCCACAGGAAAGCTGCCAGCACTGAAAGCTCTAGCTGGTTTTCACTGTCCCTTGGAACTGCATTCGCTGCCACACAGACATTCGCGCTCTGCTAAAGCATTGCTTCGTAATGGGGCAACACTCTGTATCTCTCTCTGGCAGAGCCCGGCTGCCAAATTGGAAACGTCCAGAGATTGCGCCCACAGGAAAGCTGCCAGCACTGAAAGCTCTAGCTGGTTTTCACTGTCCCTTGGAACTGCATTCGCTGCCACACAGACATTCGCGCTCTGCTAAAGCATTGCTTCGTAATGGGGCAACACTCTGTATCTCTCTCTGGCAGAGCCCGGCTGCCAAATTGGAAACGTCCAGAGATTGCGCCCACAGGAAAGCTGCCAGCACTGAAAGCTCTAGCTGGTTTTCACTGTCCCTTGGAACTGCATTCGCTGCCACACAGACATTCGCGCTCTGCTAAAGCATTGCTTCCTAATGGGGCAACACTCTGTATCTCTCTCTGGCAGAGCCCGGCTGCCAAATTGGAAACGTCCAGAGATTGCGCCCACAGGAAAGCTGCCAGCACTGAAAGCTCTAGCTGGTTTTCACTGTCCCTTGGAACTGCATTCGCTGCCACACAGACATTCGCGCTCTGCTAAAGCATTGCTTCCTAATGGGGCAACACTCTGTATCTCTCTCTGGCAGAGCCCGGCTGCCAAATTGGAAACGTCCAGACATTGCGCCCACAGGAAAGCTGCCAGCACTGAAAGCTCTAGCTGGTTTTCACTGTCCCTTGGAACTGCATTCGCTGCCACACAGACATTCGCGCTCTGCTAAAGCATTGCTTCGTAATGGGGCAACACTCTGTATCTCTCTCTGGCAGAGCCCGGCTGCCAAATTGGAAACGTCCAGAGATTGCGCCCACAGGAAAGCTGCCAGCACTGAAAGCTCTAGCTGGTTTTCACTGTCCCTTGGAACTGCATTCGCTGCCACACAGACATTCGCGCTCTGCTAAAGCATTGCTTCCTAATGGGGCAACACTCTGTATCTCTCTCTGGCAGAGCCCGGCTGCCAAATTGGAAACGTCCAGACATTGCGCCCACAGGAAAGCTGCCAGCACTGAAAGCTCTAGCTGGTTTTCACTGTCCCTTGGAACTGCATTCGCTGCCACACAGACATTCGCGCTCTGCTAAAGCATTGCTTCGTAATGGGGCAACACTCTGTATCTCTCTCTGGCAGAGCCCGGCTGCCAAATTGGAAACGTCCAGACATTGCGCCCACAGGAAAGCTGCCAGCACTGAAAGCTCTAGCTGGTTTTCACTGTCCCTTGGAACTGCATTCGCTGCCACACAGACATTCGCGCTCTGCTAAAGCATTGCTTCGTAATGGGGCAACACTCTGTATCTCTCTCTGGCAGAGCCCGGCTGCCAAATTGGAAACGTCCAGACATTGCGCCCACAGGAAAGCTGCCAGCACTGAAAGCTCTAGCTGGTTTTCACTGTCCCTTGGAACTGCATTCGCTGCCACACAGACATTCGCGCTCTGCTAAAGCATTGCTTCGTAATGGGGCAACACTCTGTATCTCTCTCTGGCAGAGCCCGGCTGCCAAATTGGAAACGTCCAGAGATTGCGCCCACAGGAAAGCTGCCAGCACTGAAAGCTCTAGCTGGTTTTCACTGTCCCTTGGAACTGCATTCGCTGCCACACAGACATTCGCGCTCTGCTAAAGCATTGCTTCCTAATGGGGCAACACTCTGTATCTCTCTCTGGCAGAGCCCGGCTGCCAAATTGGAAACGTCCAGACATTGCGCCCACAGGAAAGCTGCCAGCACTGAAAGCTCTAGCTGGTTTTCACTGTCCCTTGGAACTGCATTCGCTGCCACACAGACATTCGCGCTCTGCTAAAGCATTGCTTCGTAATGGGGCAACACTCTGTATCTCTCTCTGGCAGAGCCCGGCTGCCAAATTGGAAACGTCCAGAGATTGCGCCCACAGGAAAGCTGCCAGCACTGAAAGCTCTAGCTGGTTTTCACTGTCCCTTGGAACTGCATTCGCTGCCACACAGACACTCGCGCTCTGCTAAAGCATTGCTTCGTAATGGGGCAACACTCTGTATCTCTCTCTGGCAGAGCCCGGCTGCCAAATTGGAAACGTCCAGAGATTGCGCCCACAGGAAAGCTGCCAGCACTGAAAGCTCTAGCTGGTTTTCACTGTCCCTTGGAACTGCATTCGCTGCCACACAGACATTCGCGCTCTGCTAAAGCATTGCTTCCTAATGGGGCAACACTCTGTATCTCTCTCTGGCAGAGCCCGGCTGCCAAATTGGAAACGTCCAGAGATTGCGCCCACAGGAAAGCTGCCAGCACTGAAAGCTCTAGCTGGTTTTCACTGTCCCTTGGAACTGCATTCGCTGCCACACAGACATTCGCGCTCTGCTAAAGCATTGCTTCCTAATGGGGCAACACTCTGTATCTCTCTCTGGCAGAGCCCGGCTGCCAAATTGGAAACGTCCAGACATTGCGCCCACAGGAAAGCTGCCAGCACTGAAAGCTCTAGCTGGTTTTCACTGTCCCTTGGAACTGCATTCGCTGCCACACAGACATTCGCGCTCTGCTAAAGCATTGCTTCGTAATGGGGCAACACTCTGTATCTCTCTCTGGCAGAGCCCGGCTGCCAAATTGGAAACGTCCAGAGATTGCGCCCACAGGAAAGCTGCCAGCACTGAAAGCTCTAGCTGGTTTTCACTGTCCCTTGGAACTGCATTCGCTGCCACACAGACACTCGCGCTCTGCTAAAGCATTGCTTCGTAATGGGGCAACACTCTGTATCTCTCTCTGGCAGAGCCCGGCTGCCAAATTGGAAACGTCCAGAGATTGCGCCCACAGGAAAGCTGCCAGCACTGAAAGCTCTAGCTGGTTTTCACTGTCCCTTGGAACTGCATTCGCTGCCACACAGACATTCGCGCTCTGCTAAAGCATTGCTTCCTAATGGGGCAACACTCTGTATCTCTCTCTGGCAGAGCCCGGCTGCCAAATTGGAAACGTCCAGAGATTGCGCCCACAGGAAAGCTGCCAGCACTGAAAGCTCTAGCTGGTTTTCACTGTCCCTTGGAACTGCATTCGCTGCCACACAGACATTCGCGCTCTGCTAAAGCATTGCTTCCTAATGGGGCAACACTCTGTATCTCTCTCTGGCAGAGCCCGGCTGCCAAATTGGAAACGTCCAGAGATTGCGCCCACAGGAAAGCTGCCAGCACTGAAAGCTCTAGCTGGTTTTCACTGTCCCTTGGAACTGCATTCGCTGCCACACAGACATTCGCGCTCTGCTAAAGCATTGCTTCGTAATGGGGCAACACTCTGTATCTCTCTCTGGCAGAGCCCGGCTGCCAAATTGGAAACGTCCAGAGATTGCGCCCACAGGAAAGCTGCCAGCACTGAAAGCTCTAGCTGGTTTTCACTGTCCCTTGGAACTGCATTCGCTGCCACACAGACATTCGCGCTCTGCTAAAGCATTGCTTCGTAATGGGGCAACACTCTGTATCTCTCTCTGGCAGAGCCCGGCTGCCAAATTGGAAACGTCCAGAGATTGCGCCCACAGGAAAGCTGCCAGCACTGAAAGCTCTAGCTGGTTTTCACTGTCCCTTGGAACTGCATTCGCTGCCACA